>NC_133770.1:38023822-38063224 GCF_003597395.2 Chelonoidis abingdonii
GTCAGGTAGAGGGGAGCCAGAGGAGAGGAAGTGTGTGTGAGGAGCTGAGAGTGAGAGGGTGTCCTGCTGGAGGACTAAGGAGTACAAGCATTATCAGACACCAGGAGGAAGGTCCTGTGGTGAGGATAAAGAAGGTGTTTGGAGGAGGCCTTGGGGAAGTAGCCCAGGGAGGTGTAGCTATCACACAGCTGTTACAAGAGGCACTATAGACAGCTGCAAATCCATAGGGCCCTGGGCTGGAACCCGGAGTAGAGGGCGGGCCCACGTTCCCCCCCAAACCTCCCAACTCCTGATCAGACACAGAAGGAGTTGATCCAGACTGTGGGGGAGATCAAGATCACTGAGGTGAGCAAAGTTGCCAATAAGCGCAGGACTCACCAAGGTAGAGGAGGAACTTTGTCACAATTGTTAGACTTTACACACCAGCACCAGCACGTCCACAAAATAGCTGTGAGCTGGAAGGATATTCTGGTTATTCGTCAGCAGGAAGTACATGAAGAAGCCACAGAATTTCAGTCAAGTCATCATTTCTTTCAAATACTGAGCTTCAACCATTTTATTATCAGCACCTAGATACTATGGTGACTGACATGTTACAAGTATGATAGATAGATACCTCCTTCACCTAATAAATCTAAGCAGGGGTATAGTCTTCTGAGTAGCGGTCCTCAGGCTTTAAGTGGTAGACAAGAGTCTACTGGAACCTCATGATGTCTCTCCAGGAGAATAAGTCCAGTACTAGATTCAATAGACTAGACTGTGGAAACAGCCTTCACACTAGTGAGTGTAGCCTCCCCAGGAAATGTTACAGAGAACGCCCCGTACACACACCCCTGTTCACATAAATTGTTTACATTTGTCTGGTGACATCTTAGGTGTCCAGGGATCATGAAGATCAGGAAAACGGAGCAAGAAACCCCAGCTGAGCCTTTCTGTCCCGCTACTGTTGTTGCTTTCAGATGTTCCTCAAGAAAGTCTCTGCTATTCCTAGAGGATGGCTCCAATGCCAGGAGCTTCTCCTCTGCTTGGGCTGGAAAGAATGCCTGGTGCCCTGGAAGAAGACCCTTTGCAGGAGGGTGCATCCTTACTAGGCTTGGCCTGCAATGTGGGCAGGGAGCCTCAGCAGGGCTTTTTCCTTGTCCCATTGCTTATGGCCATTGCCTTTGCGTGATGTGGACAGCTCACTACCCGACTCATTTCTAGAGCTGATCAAAATATTTGTCAGGAAGTGTATTTTTATTTTAGGCATCAAACGGCTTTTCAAGTATGTGGAACTTTTTGTAAGTTTTTTTTTATTATTATTCAAAATTTTCCAGTATTTTACCAAAACAAAACATTTGTTGCTATTCAAATTGATAATTGTATTATTTTCTTGTCCCTCTAGACTTCTCTTATTTTCCTCTTTTCTAGTCACGAAATGAGAGGGAAGGAAGGGACTTCCAAAAGTGAAATATTTTCATTTTGATTGGAATTAAAGAGAATCAGAATGAGAAGTTATATTCTGAACTGAATCAAAATGAAAAAAATCACTTTTTTTACAAAAATACTGTGAAAAATTAAAAAAAAACCAAAAATTTCCGTTTCCTTTTAAATTTTTTGCAGGAATTAACTGCCATAATTGACCTGCTCTACTCATTTCCCATATAATAGACAACCAAACAGCCATCAAATGCACAGCAATAACTTTCATCATTACCAACTTAGGCTATATTTGAGCTAGCAGGGAAGAGATTAAAAGCCATAAAAAGAGATTATGCCCATCACCGACGAGCTAGAGCCCCAACACGTGCTTCCAGACTTGCCTCTTCTGACTTGTTTTCCCTCAACAGTCCTGTGCTACTCTCAGTTACTTTCCTTTCGCACACTCTTTTGTGGCTCACTCCATGGGCTTGTCTACATGGTCAGTTAGTGTGAGGCAAGCTGGGGTGTAAAGTTACAACACTCTAGCCAGATGTGCACTAAGTCACCATGAGAAGGATGCTACTATCCACTAGAAATTCTGTAGTGCACTTTGACCTACTGCTGTTGCAAACGGCAGCAGGGTAGTGTGCTGTACATTCACAACCTAGCTGGCTGTGCAGTAAGTGTTCATGTGGACAAGCCCCATGTTTAAATGCTACCAAGTGGAATGAAGTAATGTTTTAAGTAAGAAGCTAGGGTGAACAGAGGAAATATTTTCCCTTTTATTAAATCACTACATACCACTTGCAGCACAGGTGCCATACCCTAGAGGTTTTGATTATTTAATCAAAATATGAACACAAAGAATGAGAGAGGGAGGGGAGAATAGGCTAGTAATTTCCAATTTTAAAGAATCAGGTCTCATGGTACTGATAAACACATACAAATTATATCTAACATAACAGAAGGAATCTTGAATGTTCAGGGATAAGAAACTAGCTAGGAGACAGAAAGCAAAGAGACAAAAGGTTCGCAGTGGGGTGCTTCAAGGTTCTGTACTAGGTCCCATGTGGTTTAATATCTGTATTAATTATCTGGAAACAGGGTGAACAGGAAAGCAAAATGTGTAGGTGACAAAGTTAATGTGGTTAGCTATGATCAGAGAGGACTCTGAGGAACTTCAGAGACACCTAAACAACCTACGTGAATGGGCAACAAAATTGCAAAAGAAATTCAGCATAGATAAATGCACAGTTATGAACATTTGACAGAAATATTTAAATTACTTATACACCTTGCAGGGTTCTAAATTAACTGTTTCAAGTCAAGAAAGGAACCTGGGCTTACTGTAAATAGCTCAATACAGACTTCTGCTCAATGTACAGTTGCAGTCCTAAAGACTAACAAGATGTTAGGATGCATGAAAGACAGGACAGAGAATACTACAAAAACTATTATTATGTCCGTATATAAATTAGTGGTGCGGCCTCATCAGGAACACTGTGTGCAGTACTTGTCACCCAATCTCTAAAAGGATATTGCAGAGCTAGAGGGGTTTCTGAGAAGAGCAACAAGAATGATCAACAGTGGGAAAAATGCTCCTATGAAGAGAGATGATTGGGATAGTTTACTTTAGAAAGGAGATGCATAATGGGGGACAAAATAGAAGTATATAAAATAATGAGTGATATAGAGAAGGTAGATCAAGAACTTCTGTTCTCTCTGTCTCATAGCACAAGAACAAGGGGACACTCAAATTAAAATGTGAGAAATTCAAAACTATTAAAGGGAATACTTTTATACTCAACATATAATAATACTACAGAACTTGCTGCCATAGGAAGTTGTTGGAGTCAAGAACTGAACAAGATTAAAAAAGGAACTGGACATTTATATATGAACCAAGAAAATCCAGAGTTGTCAATGAACAGTGATACATTTTTGGAAGAGAGATTAAATTTTATGACTTCGGGGTTTAAGCCAGTTTCTACCTATGAGAGATAAGAATAACTAATGTGGGGGAGATTATTCTATCTGCCTACTCTGGTGTTCTCATGGCTTCCTCTGAAGCACCTGGTACTAGCCACTGTCACATACAGAACTTTTTAAAGAATTCTTGAACACAAGAATTGCCATATTGGATCTAATCCAAGATCCATGGGCTAAATGGATCTTGGATTAGATCCAATATGGCAATTCTTGTGTTCAAGAATTCTTTAAAAGGTTGTTTAAAAGAAACCCCCAAACCTTGAAGACTCAGTAGCAGTATATTAGCCAGCCAGTGAAAACATTTCAAAACTACAGTTAACTAATGTGTGTTTGCTCAGTGATTACTAGGAGAATAGGTTGTTGGTGACTGAATGGGGTCCCTGAGGTCTTTCATGAGGGAGACCACACAAAATGCAGAGGTATGGAAGGTACTTGCCCAATGGTGCAAACAAACGGTATCACTACCTCCCCTCAAAGAGCACCCACATCAAAGCACAATAACCTTGTTTGTTTGGTGTGCTAAGATGCAAAAACTCGCTTCATTTCCAATTGTATTGGTGCAATCAATCAAGCCGTGCTCTTAAATCTGAGAGAGCAAATGCCAGAACACACAGTACTGGAGAGGCTACGATTGCCCCAGTGGGTGATGAATGCAATGTTTAACAATAGTGTTGTTTCAACTAGCGTATTCATGAGAAGAGAAAGGAAACTGAAAATGCTCTTTCGTAAGAGATTTGCTTGAGTTGTTTACTTTCGTGGTCCTAAACACAGCTCTAAAAAGGTTTTTTACATCACAGGGATTAGGGTAAAATTGAGCTAGCTGCTCTGGTGAGTCCAACTCAACCTGCCTTTGTTTAGAAAAACAAATGAAAAATGTTGTTATACAATAATGGTCAGAAGATGTGTGAGGTATGTTTACTTTGCTAATGACTGACACGAATACATGTCCCACTCCCATGTGATCATATGAGAAGAGCATTAAGAAGAAGTCCCCAGTGTAAGGCTAATGGGACTACTCATGTTCAAGTTAAGCACATGCATAAGTGTTTGCAGGATCAGAATCAAAAATACAGTCAGTGGTCCTAATCAGTAAAGACATTACCTTTTCCTATAGAGTCAACTTTCTACCTACTAGCTCAAAAAGGTTTTGTATCCCATGCGTTCCAATTTAATTTAAAGGGGGTTCTCTACTTTTCCCCATATTAAAAGCTGTCCAGTGTTGGCTGCCATGTTCTAGATCAGTGGTTCTCAACCTTTTTCATTTGCAGACCCCTAAAAATCACTTGTCTGAATATACAGTTGAATTCTCTTTAGACAGTTTTCAGTCTAAGAGTTTCTCAGACGCCTTAGACATAATCCACAGACTTCTGGGGGTCCACAGACCACAGGTTGAGAACTGCCATTCTAGACAGCCCATCTATGCTCAGTCTTCCCCACTCTTCCAAATTAGTTTGTTCCTGAGTATGTTTTGCTGGCCTTGTGGAACCCACATACCTCCTGGATGTGGTGTTCTGCCCCATATAGTGGCACCGAGACCACTTCGAGAGAGATTGAGATTAATGAGTTTGCTCTACAGCCTTATCCACCAGCCAGTTGGCTTTCAGCTCATGTGGTAGAAGCTCATGCTTTACACTCCACAGGTTCCCAGTTTGATCCCGGTGACCTGGGTCTGTCAGCATTACACTTGCTCAGAGAATTCTGTTTTAAGTAGTGGTATGAACAAGAAAACATCTCAAAAAACCAAGTGGCAACTGAATTTATCCAAATGGAGCATTTAGAGGTAGAGGTCTTCCTCATCATGTCCCCAAACTTACAGTACCCTAGTTTACACAAGGACCCCCAGGAATTGTTATACTGGAAAAGACCAATGGCCCACCTACTCCAGTATCCTGTCTCACAGGAAGGTACAAGGAAACCCATAATGAACAACTATGGCATTTTCTGCCAGCAGGGGAATTCCTCCACAGTTAGATATGTCCTCAATCAGTTTTACTGGGCCCAAGGTGACTGCCTGCTACTAAGTAATCTAACATGCATTCCAGGGCCAATTCAGGCAATTCAATTAAATCTCTCTCTCTCTCTCCCTCTCCCAGGTAAAGAACAAGAGTTTTTTTAAAAAGGTTCATTGCAAATGCAAACATCAAACAACTTCCTTTTAAATAGTTGAGACTGCCTGTTGAACAGGTAGCTCCTACTGAAGTTGAATGATTCTAGCATAAAAGTCCTTCCTGTTATAGCTGTTTTTATTCTTTCCAGGGCTACTTCTTGTTTGCAATACAAACCTAAAGAGAAATTAAACTGTTTTTCAGTATGATTTACTTTGAGGGGAAATAGCTTTATTAATACTTTTTGCTGCTTTAAAAAAAGAACAGTCACTTTATCACTTTCAACTGATAAATACAAATGCAGAAACCACACGGTGTAAATATTATATGGCAGAAGCTATTTCTACGTCAGTTAAACTCCACATATACCACTCATGCTTTTATTGCTAATAGTTTAACATGTTATACAGCAGTGTACATTTGCTCACTACCTCAGTCTCTTACTTTTACAGCATGAGTGAAATTAAAACACTTTCCACTTCTGCATCATACTCGACATTTTAACCCATCGAATCCACTTCACGACACAAATGAAATAATGC
Source organism: Chelonoidis abingdonii (assembly GCF_003597395.2). Taxonomy (NCBI): domain Eukaryota; kingdom Metazoa; phylum Chordata; order Testudines; family Testudinidae; genus Chelonoidis; species Chelonoidis abingdonii. The sequence continues at coordinate 38,029,860 of NC_133770.1, forward strand.
TTTGTTCATATTAATGATTTGTACACATGAGACAAAGGGAGACGTGCAGAAGCAGCATGGATTCCCTCTTTTCTCCTGAAATGAGTGGAAGCTCCCTCCACAAGTTTGTGGCTCTGCGAGTTCACAGGGTCATGCAGAGGCCAGAAGGGGTAGGACTGACTGATCTCTGTATTATCCCTTTGAGTGTGTGGAAATGTACTATTCAACATAATGCTGCTCCTGTCAAAAGTATATGAGTGGAAACAAGCTTGGTGCTTTGAAAAGTGCTCCACACCTTGGAAAGTGCTCCACATCTCAAGGTGGTGTAAGGAGGCTGGCACTGGTGGACATCTCATGACAGCCAAGCCTCCAGTGTCTACACTGCATTGTAGACCCAGGTCTGTGGAACCCAGGCTTATGGACTTGGTACTTACTAACCTGCACTTCAGCATCCACATCACACTGTAAACCTGGGCTTACAATTGCTGGACCCAGATCTCACAGATGTGCTAACACATCTATACTGCACTACACAGACCTTTTGACTTGAGTCTGTGACCTGAGCTGCATCCACACTGCAAAATGACAGTCATTGGTCTCCAGTCACAGCAGGACTCAGGCTCTAGCCCGTCCTCCCCTCTCCCCTGGCCTTGCCCAGTTCTAGGACTCCAGTCCTGAGTGCCTGCTGACCCAAGTCAGATTGATTTCTGTGTGGACAGAAGGGGGACTTCGGCTCAAATCTGAGACAGACCCCAGGCTTAGTGTGCAGTGTAGACATACCCTAAAAGGGATCAGACTGTCAGACTTCCTTACCACAGTATGTACTCCATGCTGGGCAAGCCTGAAAAGACCAAAAGTGTGCAACTATAACTAAGATATAAATTAGTAGGCTTTTTTTGGTTAAACAAAAAATAATAATCAGCTAAACCAAAATCAGTCATAGATCAGACAAAAGGGTGGGGGGCTGCTTAGAAAATGCAGCAGTTATATACATCCCAATTAAAAACGTTTATTCTCAACAGCCACAATATTTACGTTATAATCAAATGCTGCTTTTCTACTTATCGGTTCAGACCAAAAATCTATTTACATAGCATGAGCAGCACTGAATAATTTTTTTCCATACCCCTTCCACATCATTAACCAGCATCAGTATAATTAATTCAAATATACTATTTCATTTGACACATTGTTCAAGAGTACATATTTTAATATTAAAAACCTAACACCAGACGTTAAAAAATGTGTAGGCTGCAAATTAATTCAATAATTTCCCATTAATAACTATTTCTAAAGATTTTACTGAACGAAAACAAAACAGACGTATAATGAACTAATGCATATAAATATAAATGCAGTTAAAGATATTTCGTCATTTTTTACTCCTCTCAGACTCATTTCTACTTACTTTGGTAATCAATACTTGTTAACAGCAAGTTTATTTTAACTTGTATGGTCAAGTAATGCAGAACGTCAACTGTTCTTATACACTGGTTTTTCAACTGGAATTAGATAAAGTGTTTAAAACATTGTACAGCCTGCTCATTTGCTAAATCCTACTAAGGGTTTACATTGAACTGATCAAGTTTCTATCCTGAGTTTACATTTCACAGGTGCTTTTAGACTGAACCTATGATCTTTCTGGTTTCAAATATCTATGCTTGGACACTAATTACCCAAACCCCACCCTTCCCTATCTTTAAGCTAACCTTGTAGATGTAAGGCTGCTTCAAGTAATTTTATCACAGCAGCGTTAATGAGGGAACCATCCCCTGATTATAACTGTTTACTTGGTGTAACTTGCTAATTGATGTAAACACAAAAGGGGTTACAGCTAAACACAAAGAGATTTTATTCTCTCTTAAATGTAGAAAATCCAACACACTGATTTTATCCTCAAAACCATAGAGATAAAGTAGAGTTTACTTGTGCTGTTGGATTTCCCGCCCCCCAAACACTGTTGTCGACTTCCTACCAGATCTGCATTTATCCAAGACCAGCCTTTTTTTTAAATCACTCTCATAAATTCTGTTGCAATATCAGTGCATATATTTATACAAAGTACTTCACTGACTGATTCTATAATCTACTAAAATAAATGCTTCTGCATTTTGCAGATTTGAAATGCTGGAATAAATGTAGTTATAATTTTAAATGTCTTGTTTTAGCAGTTAAGAGAGAGACATCTGGCAATAATCTACAAACAACTACAGTGTCTCAGTTCTTGGTTTCTCCTCCAAAACACTACCTACAACATTTTTGCAGCATTATTCATATAATCAGCATAATGCATTACATTGCCTTTCAAATTATTTAGAATTCTCAGTTCATTCAAAAAAGAGCTTGTTTTAAGAAAAGAAAAGAGAATATGCCATGCCAGAAAGCTCAGTTTATTGATTCAGATCTGCTGCCAAGAGGAACAATGCAGTAAAGCAGACTTCGGCATTTCAAAAATGTTTTTACAAAAAGTGCAAAGGGCAAAAAGAGTTATATTTACCTAAACCTAGAATTCCACAGGTGAGGCAGGAGATAAATTATGGAATCCTTTAGTCCCAAAAGTTTTAGTTTAGAATGAATTCTGTTATAATCCTTTACGGTTGTCAGGTAAAATGCCCTCCATGTCTCTGCCGTGTTTTCTTTTGCCCTTTTGCAGCAAAACTCTGTCATTTGCATAAAACCTACTTCTAGCCTATAAGAGTTTTTGAACAACCACATGTTAAATTAGCTGTCCTGACATGCTCTTGCAAGCATGACATCATAAATCTCCATAGTTACCTTAACCCCACCTGCCTGCATGCAAAAGTTACCTGTCAGGTTGAGACCTACTACTTTGCTTCAACTGTACATTTTTTTTTTTTAAAAGAAGCAACCCCATTCTGTAGTTATTCTGGATTTCACACCAATAGAGTTTTTTTAGATTAATAGAAATCTAACTTCATCTGCAAATGGATTAAATTGTTCTTCAGAAAACACTAACTGAAATGGTAGGCATTGCTATCTGCCCCTCCCTGTCTAACAATGTACGTGATTAGTTAAAGAAAAATCCTACAGTGCCACGTGTCTCAGATTGTACTCTAAAGTTACACGAGAAATTCAGCTTTTGAAAAGATTCGATTGATATGGCTTCTACAGGTTCATTTTCTCTCTCTCTCTTTAAAAAACTCTTTACTGATATAACTTGTAAAACAGGTTCACCTCAGGGATTTTTTTCCCTCCTCTCCTTTGAAAGAAGTTTAGCATTGTTAACCTTTTAACTGCAAATACTTTTTGAGTCTCAGAGCCATTTTCCTTGTTCATATACTTTTTCCTGGTCCCTATTAACCACAGTCACTCCGCCCAAAGCAGGCAGCATGTAACCCCAGAGCTGGAGAAGGTACTTTCCTTTCTTTTCCTTTCCAATCTTGTTGTGGACCTTTTTAGTCCCTCACTCTCGTGAGCATGGAATATGGTCCTCACAGAGGCATGATACATGCAGGTATTACAGAGTTTCCACGATACCTCTCTGCTCTGTTAGTATACATAAATCCTGAGCTGCAACAAACTCTGGCTACTGTACTATTCTTATAAAAGTAGTATCTAGCTCTTACATGGCTAACCATGCAACCAATTAGAATGAAACCACTCACTGTTATTTGTTATTTCGATTACAGCAGAGCCCAGCGGCCCTTGTGCTAGGCACTGTACGAAAAAAGACAGGCAACCCGTCTTGGTGAGCTTTCTGTTTCAAGACAAGTCACAACAAATGAGACTGGAAATGGGACAATAAGAGAGAAAGGAATACATAGCTACAAAAACTAATTATGTGCACAGTTGGGAGTTTCAAGTAATTAAAAATTATAAGATACAAATGAACAATATATCAGCAACTCCTCTAGCTTTTTACTTAGCGATTTTCAGGTGGTATTTTCCTGTAGACATTATGGAAGAATTGAGGAGCAATTTACAAAAGCAGGGCAGTGGCTTTAACAACTGCTTCAGAGAGGGCTTTCTATGCATAAAGCCAGCATGGAAGAAAGCATTAAGACACTGTGGAAAAGGTAGATGGTCAGCCAAGGCTGGTATCATTCACATAGTTGAGGGAACAAAATGACATGATAATCAAAACTCATTTTCACCTCCATAGTTTCACCATAAACTAGAGGCCAAATTCTCTGTTGTACACATCTGCTGGCTACAGCAAAGAGTGAGAGAGAAGGTCCAGAAGAGAGCCAATTAAAGCCTCTTGATTATCTGGCCAGTTCCATGTTGGTCATGGCCCTGGTAGAAATTAGAGCAAACTAGAAGCTGCTCCAAATTCTGCCATCTGATAATGGTCCCCAACAGACCATCTACCAACTGAGAACATCTGGAGTGTAATATAGCCTAACCATACCACTTTGACATTGGGGTTGCCAGGGATGTGGTGGTACAGTATCTGGCTAAGACTGCAAGGGACTCCCACACACACTGGAGTGCAAAAGGAGTGAAGTGGGATCATGTAAACATTCAAAGTCTTCATAGGTGTAATAACCCATTATGGTATTTTGTATATATAATCTATATGTGTGTATATAGTACTTAGCTCTTATATAGCATGTGTGTGCATATGTGTATGTACCTTATATACACACACAGTACACACACATATTTTATAATTATAATATATACACACATACATAAAGGCAAAATTGCATTACAACCTTCACCACTGAGCTGCTAACGTATTTTCATTACATGCACGTGTGCACACACACAAATGGTAAGGCATAAGAATTATCTCTGGATTGGTATCAGAGGGGTAGCCATGTTAGTCTGGATCTGTAAAAGCACTCTGGATTGTGTGTCTGAGATTATAACAGACTATTCTGACATATTTATATTAAAAAGTCCCTTACTATCAAATAGATACTTATTTTTGCATGTTTTAATGTGGTTCTTTGTTTGGTTTATGGACGTTTAAAAAAACAAATGATGAATGGATGAGATCTCCATTCCTGAAAGCCCAAAAGAAACATGGCCTGATCCTTTGATAGTAATTTCAAGATAATTTTGTTTTAAAGTTTACACTCATTACAGAGAGTACATATGTCTAATCATCAAAAAAATAGAAACAGGCTATATTCACATTGATTTCATCCCCAATAAATTATCAAGTATGACACATTTTAAACAAACAGCAAGAATGGTTACTGCATTCCTTCTGTAATTTATTGGCTTCAGAGACAGATCAAGTTACAAATTGTGTAGGATGTCAGGCTGTGTAGGCTGTTCAAACCTAGGTTTGCAGTGTCTGCACCACTGGAACTAAATATTTACATAACTCAAAAAGATCTTATCTTGGGTCCCCCTCCCCCTCTATTAATTTGTACACTATCTTTATCTACCACCCAGCACATTCCACACAACCATGAAAGTTCATGAAAGAGATAAAAAGTATAATCACTGACAAAAATCCAAGACTTTCAAAGGAAGGAAGAGGCCTGTATAAAAACAGGGCATAAATCATACCAGTTAGTGCTCAGGACATAGAGCAATCTGAGCTCATTTTCTTTTCTTTTACCAACAATTTTATTTTGAAGCACTGGAAGTCTATGATCCTAGGCTTCTTGGAATAGATGGGGGAGGGGGAAAGAGAGAGAGAGAGAGAGAGAGAGATTTTCAACACAATGTTCTGACCTAAGGGAAGGCCTCCAAAACAGTAGGATTTCGAAAATGCTGAGCAAGAATCTCAGAAACATTAATATCCTAAGCTAATAAAGAAGAGGTGGCTTATACAATAAGTACCTTCGTCATCACAGGCACACAACATGAGGAACCTTTGAGGAAGAGGTATTCACAGGTGTGAAATAAGAAATACCTCTATATAAAACATGGACAAACATATGAATCCATAGAAAGTCCAATCACAAGGACTACAGATATGTTGCTTAATTACTTTGATTTTTACTCTCAATTTGCTGGTAGTTAGTGCTGGAAAACCTACAAACCCTAAGAAAAAAACCTTTAAAAAAAGGTGGCCTCCCATCATTTGTTAGACTGAGCACATTGGACAAAATGTTTTTTTTTTTGAACAGGAGAACCTTTTCTCCGGGTTTGCTAGCCTCTGAATTTTTCAGCTTACTTGGCATTTAACAACTTGTGCCATAAAACAGGATTGTTGTTTGTTGTTTTTTAAATCCAGGTAGTGAAAAATTAATTATAGAACGAAATGTTTGTAAATAAATCTGACAGAAAAATAAAGTTGAATGCTGTACTTGGCAACAGAGCACATCATTATGTCCTGAACACTTTCATTAACTACATTCTCTGTGTTCAAATGTCAGCATGGCAATATTTTCATAATACATCAAGACATCACATCTTCCGTGGGCCCAAAATCTGCTTCCCTCTGCTGAAAAGCCACTCCACGCAGCCAAGAAACAAAGCAGCATGAGGCACATTTCTTAGAGACCAGTACCTGCCATCAAGATAGTTTGGAGAATGCAGATTCTTAAAGGATGAGTCCACTCCATTTGTGTTAGTGGATTCAAAAGAAGAAAAGACAGCAAATAAATGGGTAACAGCCATAGGTGCTGGAACAGGGGTGCTGCCACACCCCCTCGCTTGAAGTGTTTTCCATCATTTACAGGGTTTACAGTTTGGTTCAAAGGCTCTCAACACCCCCACTATAAAAATTGTTCCAGCGCCCATGGTAACAGCTCCAACTGAGGTAAACCTACACTGTGTACAAATGTTTTCTTTTCTGCTAAGCTTGGCTTCCCAGGCTGAAAATGTAGCTAAAGCTAACAGCTGGTCCCATATTTTTAGGTAAGATGGTTAGCTGTCACCTGAAGCAGTGAGACTATTCTGGTTTCATTTTTGTCCTACCAGACTCTAGTATATAAACGCTTCAGAAAACTTTTACCATATATACTCATTCATAAGCTGAATTTTTTTAGTAAAAAAGGGAAGCACCAGAGAAGAAGGTCAGCTTATGAACGGATATAGAGAGGGAGAGGTGGGACAAACCCCCTCCCCCCAATAGAAGGAGCAAGGAGAGGTAGCACAGCCAGCAGAGCCAGAAGGGAAGAGGCCAGAGTCTCTCCACTCTGGCCACGCTGCTCTCCCCTCAGCCTTCAAAGCAGCTGCAGCCCTGCTGCTCAGCCCTGCCCCCAAGAGCAGGCTGTGGCCACGCCACCTGGCCCACCGGAGCTCACTGCGGCTGTGCTGCCCGGCCCATCCTGCTGGAACATGCTGCTGCCACACTGCCCAGTCTGGCCCACCGGAGCAGGTTGCAGCCGCGCTGCCCAGCCTGCCGGAGCAGCTCCAGCCAGGCCAGAGACATCCTCCCCTGGCCCTCCCCAGCTAAGTGTGGGGGTCCTGGGCTAGGGGTGGGGTCATGTGGGGGTTGGTCACTGGGGTTACTCCTCTGACTTCCAGCTTCTTCTCCCCCCTCAAAAAAATTTTCCCCACCAGTTGCTGTCCCGGCTTGTCAGGGTAAGCAGGTGGCACGCCGGGACACTTTGTTTACTTAGGTTTACCTCCGTGCCTGTGGACGCTTGAGGTAAACAAACCATCTTGGCCCACCAGCAGCTTATTCTCATGGCCCAGGAGCCAAAGGTTGCTGACCACTGAATTATAGGGTTGGCTTATGAACGGGTCATAAAATTTTTCCATTTTTACTTATCCATCTTGGGGGAGTCGGCTTATAAATGAACCGACTTATGGTGGAATATATACGGTTCACTGAATGGCACAAAAATGGCATCAAACAGTCATACTCTTCCCATTTAAAAAAAATCTAAAAACAAAACAAAGCCCATCCAATTACATTTGTTTAGGGTTTGCTACGTTCCTATTTTTTCTAACCATTTAACACTGAATTTTATAAAAGTTAGATATACTTTTTTTTGTAAACAAAAAACAATAAATTACTTTGTTTTCATACCTGATCTCTCAGCCTTTCTTGGTGTCCCATTATTGCTGTAGCATGATGGGGATATTTCTGTTTCAGATGCTCCAGAAAAGCCTCTCTCTTTCTGTCCATTTCTGATGTCTGCATTCCCAGTATTTCTTTGGAACTGCGAGGTCCACCTACAGTATGTCTGCGAGGGATGTTGCGGGTAGGCTTTGGATTGGAAGTATTATTGTTTCCAGTTGCAAGGAGTTCTTTAGATTGAAGACTTTCTGCATCGTCTAATGATGTCACATGCAAATTTTTTTTCCCTTGGTCTGAAAAAAAAATAGAGTATTATAAGAACATAACCGCAATAGTCACATTTATAAGGAAAAAATATAGCGAGGTCAATTAAAAAAATATAGTAGTACACAATATCCTGTTCTACACCACTGATGGGAGAATGACGTGTTATTAAGCTTTAATAAAATACACAGACAGAATTGTTTATACCAGCTGTATTATACAGTACTTAATGCCTCACAGAGAACTGAACATCATTTAAGAAAGATGTCCCTTTATACCATCTTCACTATTATCTGAAGTAAAAAGAAGATATGGCAAAGCCTTTACTCCCTAACTTTTAAAATCTACAGGATGCTTTCCACAAGAAGAAACAGTTTTCTGCAATATGTTCCAGTACATTTAATGAGCCTGTAACTAGTCTCCTTAGGGATAGCTACTGATAAAATTCCTTTGACAAAGCAGATTTCAAATCCTTAATCTTTTCAAAGTATGATTTCCACATGCTCTGAAATGCCTATAAAATAGTAAGAGAAGCACTTGGGTTTTGTTTCTGTTTTCTGACTGTAGCCAGGTTTTAAATTTCATGGATCTCGCTTGGATTTTATACCTCTTTGAGACAGCAGATTGGAAAATACAGCATCACTTTTTCAATAAACCACTCCTCGCGAAATAAAATAAAAGCAAGTTTTATGTGACAGAAAAGAGGAAAGAAGTCAGATAAACTTTACAACTTTAAAGTCTTCTTTAAGACCAATGGCCATGGACACTTTTGTAAAAAGATAGCTAGACATAGAGGGTATGTTAGTGCTAGCTTATCTGAAGGTAACATGAACCCTCTGGTGCCTGAAGAAGTGTCGGTTGGAGGTTTGTTACCTAATACCTATGAAAAATCCCCTTCTCTTTTGTCAGCAAAGGGGAATAACAAACAGCAGCATTGAAAAGGCCTCCTAAGTCCATTTTGTAGCCTTACTCACCCTTGTTATGCACCCTAGAATGTCCTTATTAACATTAACTCTTTATAGACTTTAAATGTTCATCCCTTTAAATTTCTTGCTTCATTTATCTCTATATACTGCTATTTCACTAAAAGCTCTTTATCCTCACAGCACCCCCAGTGGCTCTCTTTGGGGGGAGGGATGGCTCAGTGGTTTGAGCATTGGCCTGCTAAACCCAGGGTTGTGAGTTTAATCCTTGAGGGGGCCACTTAGGGATCTGGGGCAAAAATCAGTACTTGATCCTGCTACTGAAGGCAGGGGGCTCGACTTGATGACCTTTCAAGGTTCCTTCCAGTTCTAGAAGATTGGTATATCTCCAATTATTATTGGGATTTGTTTTTTTTTTTTTATCTCAAAACACATCCCTTTGCATGTTACTATATTTTGGGAATCGATACATTCTCCCAACTTTCACAGATTCATCAATATTAAGGACAGAAGCAACTATTAGATCAACTAATTGGACCTTATGTTTTATGGCCTCCTGTACACAGGTGACTCAGTTGCTCCTGATACCATTCCCACTTGTCTGTCAAGTCCACCATTTAGGTCCTTATTATGCAGTAAGATACACATTGGTGGACCCCCATTGATTTCACCTTAGATTGCATGTTCTTCAGAGGAAAGGACTTTTCTGTGAGCTATCTAGCACAGTGGTTCTCAGCCAGGGGCATGTGTACTCCTGGGGGTACTCAGAGGTCTTCCAGGGGGTACATCAATTCACTCAACTAGATATTTGCCTAATTTTTACAACAGGCTACATAAAAAGAACTAACAAAGTCAGTACAAACTAAAACTTCATACAGGCAAAATGAGAAAGGAAGCAACGTTTCTGTAATAGTGTGGCTGTGACACTTGTATTTTTATGTCTGATTTTGTAAGCAAGTAGTTTTTAAGTGAGGTGAAACTTGGGGATATGCAAGAAAAATCAGTCTCCTGAAAGGGGTACAGTATTCTGGAAAAGTTGAGAAAAATGGTTACTTACATCTCAAAGAACAACAGTTATAAAAGGTGTTGCTCAGAATATCAGGGTTGGAAGGGACCTCATCTAGTCCAACCCTCTGCTCAAAGCAAGACCAATCCCCAGACAGATTTTTGCCCCAGATCCCTAAATGGCCCCTTCAAGGATTGAGCTCACAGCCCTGGGTTTAGCAAGCCAGTGCTCAAACCACTGAGCTATCCCTTCCCCACCCCAGGTCTATTTCAAGTAGGTGTGTGTGCACTGCGTGCACTTGTTGGTAGATTTTTCCCCTAGCAGTACCCATCGGGTCAGCTGTGGAACCCCCTGGAGTCCCGCCTTCATGGCAATGTATACAGGTTGCTGCTGACCCGCTGCCTCCTCAGTTCCTTCTTGCCAGAATACTCTGGCAAAGGGGAGGTGGGTGGGTCCTGGAATGGACATGAGCAACACATCCTTGAAGAACAACAGTTATGAAAGGCAAGTAACCATTTTTCCTTCAAGTCCTTGCTCATGTCGATTCCAAATTGGTGACTCCCAAGCAATTGCCAGGAGGAGGGGCTGGAGTTCACCCAGTCGCAGACTGCAGCACCGCCAAATGCTGCATTGTCTCTAGCCTGCTGAGTAATGGCGTAGTTGACGTAAAGGTGTGGATTGATGACCATGTTGCTGCCCTGCAGATGTCCTGAATGGGGAGCTGTGTCAGGAATGCCACTGAGGATGCCTGCATCCTTGTGGGGTGCGCTGTCAAGGCTGGGCAGGTATCTTTGCTAGGTTGAAGCATGTCCTGATACATGCCGTGTTCCATGATTCTTTGGGAGGACACTGGGAGCCCCCTCATCCACTTAGCAATTGCAATGAAGAGCTCTGTCGACTTTCAAAATGGCTTCATCCTTTCAATGTAAAAAGCTAACACTCATCTGACATCCAGGGAATGGAGCACCTGTTCCTGGTTTAACTAGAATGTGGCCTTAGGGAAGATCACTGGAAGAAAATGTTCTGATTCATGTGGAATTGCAAAACTACCTTGGGGAGGAAGGCCAGATGCGGCAGCAACTGTACCTTGTCCTTATAAAAAGCAGTATAAGGGGGCTTGGACGTCAAGGTCTTGAGCTCAGACACCCTCCTGGCAGAAGTTATGGCCACTAGGAATGCCACTTTCCAGGAAAGACAGAGGAGCAAGTATGTTGCTAGGGGCTCAAAAGGAGGGTCCCATCAGCCTTGAGAGCACCAGGTTGAGATCCCATGGGGTGACTGGCTGTCTTATCAGAGGGTACAGGCTATGTAGTCCAGTAGTTCTCAGACTGTAGGTCGGGACCCCAAAGTGGGTCATTAACCTGTTTTAATGAGGTCACCAGTGCTGGTGTTAGAATTGCTGGGACCCGGGGCCAAAGCACAAGTTCCACCGCCTGGGGCTAAAGCCCAAGGGCTTCATGCCTGGGCGGCGGGGTCAGGCTTCATCTTCAGCCCTGGGCAGATGGGCTCAGGTTACAGTTCCCCTGTCTGGGGCTGAAGCCCTTGGGGTTTGGCTTTGGTAGTAATTTCTGTTGTCTGAAGGAGGTTGCAATGCAATGAAGTTTGAGAACCCCTAATCTAGTCCTTTGAGGAAGCAGCCAATCATGGGATTAGCGAATACTGACCAGCCAGCAGAACTGGGATGAAAAGCCAAGATGGTGGCCAGGTGCAACTTCATTGACGACACTGCCAGGCCTTGCTGTTTCAGGTACAGTAATAGTTCAGAATGAAAGGAATCAATGACTGTAATGGCAGAGTGTCTCTTTGCAGAGACCAGATTGAGAATCTCTTCCACTTAACCAGATAAGCAGCTCAAGTAGATGATTTCCTGCTGCCAAGGAGAACCTCCCTAACAGAGTCTGAACATGCAAGTTCCAAAGGGATTTGCCATGTAGTTTCCATGCTGTGAGGTGCAGAGTCTCTAGATTGGGATGCTGGAGGCAGCCGTTATTCTGCATGATCAAGTCTAAGACCAGGGGCAGTATTATAGGTGTTCCACCAACAGGTCTAGACACATGGTGAACTAGTGTTAACATGGCCATGCTGGCGCTATCAAGACCATTGATGCTCCCTCTCTTCAGACCTTCAGCAGATCATTGTGTACAAGCGAGAAGGGTGAGAATGGATACAGCAGGTGCCCCTTCCAGAGGAGAAGAAAGGCATCTGCAAGTGAGCCCAGGCTGTGATTCACGAAGAACAGAACTGCTGACACTTCCTGTTGAGCCATGTTGCAAACAAGTCTATCTGGGGAAATCCCCACCTCTGGAAGATGCTCATTATGACATCTGGGCGGAGGGACCACTCATCATTGTGAAAGGACCTGCTGAGATGATTGGCCAGTTCATTCGGAGAGCCCGGAAGGTGCCAATGCCTGCAGATGTATGGAGTGGACAATGCAGAAGTCCCACAGCTTGAGGGCTTCCTGGCACAGGGGAGAGGAGTGAGCACCTCCCTGTTTGTTTATACAGAACATCGCTGTTGTATTATCTGTCAATACTGATACACATATGCCCTGCAGATGGGTTTGAAATGTCTGACAATCCAAGCGAACCGCACATAGCTCCCTGACTTTGATGTGCAGTGATAGTTCTGCCTGGGACCATAGACCTTGAGTCCCGATTCTTCCCAAGTGCACCCCCAACCCATTGCCAATGTGTCCGTTACTAGAGACAGGGCACTCCTGCACATACTGCTTGCAGGTCTAGTCATCACCTGAGGGACTCGATAACTGGAGGATGAATGGGACCAACTTGTCTAGGCAGTGTCAGTTTGGCCTGTACATCAAGGCTAACCAAGCCTGAAGGGGACGGAACCACAGCCTGGTGTGCTGTACTACATATGTAAAGGCGGCCATATGGCCGAGCAGCTTCAGGCAATTTTGCACTGTAGTGGTGAGGTATCGCCTGAGTTCCTCTATGATGGTGCCCAAGGAGAGAAAGCGAGTTTCCGGAACGAATGCCCTGGCTTGACCAGAGTATAGGAGAGCTCTGCTGAACTCTATCCTCTGAGTAGGGGATTAGGGTTGACTTCACCATGTTCAATATCAGGCTGAGCCTGTGGAATGTTGTCTGAACTAGACTCACATGGGCCTCCACTTGGGCCCTGGACTCGCCTTTGATTAGCTAGTCGTCAAGGTACGCGAATATTTGCATCCGCCATTTCCATAGCAAGGATGCCATGACCGACATGAACTTGCTGAACACTTGAGGGGCTGCTGGGAGGCCGAAGGGGAGAACCGTAAACCGATAGTGAGTGCTGACCACAAAGTGGAGGAACCAGCTGTGGGACGGGACTATGCACATGTGAAAATACGCGCCCTTCAAGTCAATGGTGTCGTACCAGTCCCCCGGATCCAGGGAGGGGACAATGGAAGCCAGGCAGACCATGCTGAACTTTATCTTCTTCATTAATCTGTTGAGATTTTGCAGGACTAAAATAGATCTGAGCCCACCCTTGGCCTTCAGAATTAGGAAATACTTGGAACAGAACCCCCTGCCCCTGAACTCTAGAGGGACCTCCTCTACTGCCCCGAGCAGTAGCAGCGATTGCACCTGAGAAGAGTCCCTATTATAGTAGAGATAGGCCTGAAATAAAAGCCCAAATCCAAATGTCACCAAACTTAGAGATAGCAGCCAAATTCACACTTCTCAGTGACACACTGAACCTAAATCTTAAACCCAAAAAGCTTCACATCCATCCCCATACTCTTGAGTGTCCCTAGCTTCTGTTTGCCAGAAGCTGGGAGTGAATGACAGATAGATCACGATGATAGCCTGTTCCATTCATTCCCTCTGACACATTTGAAATTAGCCACTGTCAGAAGACAGGATACTGGGCTAAAATGACCACTGGAATGAACCAGCACAGCTGTTCTTGTGTTCTTATATTCCAAACCCTGGAGAAGTTTAGATCTACATCCAAATTCAAACTTTCTAATAAAGAGAAACACTACATAAAAGTTACAGAAGGATGACTTGGTGCAGACTCAGAACATCATACTCCTTCATAGTGATACGTTGTTTTTTTTTACCTGTCTCGCATACCTCTTGGTGACTGGCAATACACTTCTCACGTAGGAGGCCCTAGAGTTCAAAGCTAGAGTTTCATACTAAATTTGCCTCCTTAACATGTTCCTTTAAATATGCAAAAAAAACCCAAAACCCACAATCAATGCAATTTTTAAATCTTTAGCTGACTTTGAGCAAGTCAGCATTCCTAAAAGTGTCTCCAACATCAGAATATCAGAGCTGCAGCCACATATGTTGAGGTCTATTGGACAACGCAAATTTTCCATGTGTAACTTAATTACAAAAACTCCCAACCTCAATAACTTTGTGATGATGCTTTTTCAAAACTCAGGGAGAAATCCTACCACCAGATACACTGAGATTTGTGTGAAAGAAGTGGTAAAAATGAGTATTTTGTTTGCAACAAAGAAATGTGGCTCTTCCAAATGCATCAGTGTTCAAAAGGTTTCTGTAGGCTGTGCACCCACATGAATTAATCTCCAGTGAGAGAGATAATCCGGCATTTTTAATCCATCACACACCAAATATAGATATTATATTTCTGAACTTGTTGAAATGGAAGTGCCAGGCAAAAAGACGTTCTGTATTTCTAGTTGAACAGGGGCCATCTCAAATGTCTGAGTATTAGGCATTAGCATGGCTACGTATATACCCCTCACACACAAACCCCCTAATGTAAGGGTCACAATAGTAGCTGTGAGCACTTCCTTGAGGATACAATACAGGCGTTGTCTACATTTGCTGTGGAATTTAGGGTATGTGTAGCTACATGCCACATTGAAAAGCAGGCTGCGTTCACATTTGTCACTGTGGTGTGTAGATCACAGGCCCTGGTTCTCATGGGGAACTTCGATCATCCTGATATCTGCTGGGAGAGCAACACAGCGATGCACAGACAATCCAGGAGGTTTTTGGAAAGTGTAGGAGACAATTTCCTGGTGCAAGTGCTGGAGGAACCAACTAGAGGCAGACCTCTTCTTGACCTGCTGCTCACAGATAGGGAAGAATTAGTAGGGGAAGCAAAAGTGGATGGGAACTTGGGAGGCAGTGACCATGAGATGGTCGAGTTCAGGATCCTGACAAAAGGAAGAAAGGAGACTAGCGGAATACGGACCCCAGACTTCAAAAAAGCAGACTTTGACTCCCTCAGAGAATTGATGGTCAGGATCCCCTGGGAGAGTAACATGAAGGGGAAAGGAGTCCAGGAGAGCTAGCTGTATTTTAAAGAATCCTTATTGAGGTTGCAGAAACAAACCATCCCAATGTGTAGAAAGAACAGTAAATATGGCATGTGAGCAGCTTGGCTTAACAGTGAAATCCTTGCTGATCTTAAACACAAAAAAGAAGCTTACAAGAAGTGGAAGGTTGGACAAATGAACAGGGAGGAGTATAAAAATATTGCTCAGGCATGCAGGAGTGAAATCAGGAAGGCCAAATCACACTTGGAGTTGCAGCTAGCAAGAGATGTTAAGAGTAACAAGAAGGGTTTCTTCAGGTGTATTTGCAACAATAAGAAAGTCAAGGAAAGGGTGGGCCCCTTACTGAATGAGGGAGGCAACCTAGTGACAGAGATTGTGGAAAAAGCTAATGCACTCAATGCTTTTTTTTGCCTCTGTATTCATGAACAAGGTCAGCTCCCAGACTACTGCACTGGGCAGCACAGTATGGGGAGAAGATGACCAGCCCTCTGTGGAGAAAGAAGTGGTTTGAGACTATTTAGAAAAGCTGGATTAGCACAAGTCCATGGGGCTGGATGCGCTGCATCCAAAGGTGATAAAGGAGTTAGCAGATGTGATTGTAGAGCCATTGGCCATTATCTTTGAAAACACATGGCGATCGAGGGAGGTCCCATATGACTGGAAAAAGGCTAATGTAGTGCCCATCTTTAAAAAAGGGAAGGAGGAGGATCCGGTGAAGTACAGGTCAGTCAGCCTCACCTCTGTCCCTAGAAAAATCATGGAGCAAGTCCTCAAGGAATCAATTCTGATGTACTTAGAGGAGAGGAAAGTGATCAGGAACAGTCAGCATGGATTCACCAAGGGCAAGTTATGCCTGACTAACCTAATTGCCTTCTATGATGAGATAACTGGGTCTGTGGATGAGGGGAAAGCGTGCTATTCTTGACTTTAGCAAAGCTTAGAGATTAAATTTTATGACTTCGGGACAGTATTCTTGCCAGCAAGCATAAAGAAGTATGGGCTGGATGAATGGACTATAAGGTGGATAGAAAGCTGGCTAGATCGTCAGGCTCAACGGGTAGTGATCAATGGCTCGATGTCTAGTTGGCAGCCGGTATCAAGCAGAGTGCCCCAAGGGTCAGTCCTTGGGCCAGTTTTTGTTCAATATCTTCATTAATGATCTGGAGGATGGCATGGATTGCACCCTCAGCAAGTTTGCAGATGACACTAAATGGGAGGAGTGGTAGATATGCTGGAGAGTAGGATAGATACAGAGGGACCTAGACAAATTAGAGGATTGGCCAAAAAGAAATCTGATGAGGTTCAACAAGGACAAGTGCAGAGTCCTGCACTTAGGATGAAGAATCCCATGCACTGCTTACAGACTAGAGGACCGCAGATGGCTAGGCAGCAGTTCTGCAGAAAAGAACCTAGGGGTTACAGTGGACGAGAAGCTGGATATGAGTCAACAGTGTGCCCCCTTGTTGCCAAGAAGGCTAACAGCATTTTGGGCTGTATAAGTAGGGGCAATGCCAGCAGATCAAGGGATGTGATCATTCCCCTCTATTCGGCATTGATGAGGCCTCATCTGGAGTACTGTGTCCAGTTTTGGGCCTCACACTACAAGAAGAATGTGGAAAAATTGGAATGGGTCCAGCAGAGGGCAGCAAAAATGATAGGGGAGCACAAGACTTATGAGTAGAAGCTGAGGGAACTGGGATTGTTTAGTCTGCAGAAGAGAAGAACGAGGGGGGATTTGATAGCTACTTTCAACTACGTGAAAGGGGATTCCAAAGAGGATGGATCTAGACTGTTCTCAGTGGTACCAGATGGCAGAACAAGGACTAATGGTGTCAATTACAGTGGGGGAGGTTTAGGTTGATATTAGGAAAAAGCTTTTTCACTAGGAGGGTGGTGAAGCACTGGAATGGGTTACCTAGGGAGGGGGTGGAATCTCCTTCCTTAGAGCTTTTTACAGTCAGGCTTGATGAAGCCCTGGCTGGGATGAATTAGTTGAGGATTGGTCCTGCTTTGAGCAGGAGGTTGGACTAGATGACCTCCTGAGGTCCCTTCCAACCCTGATATTCTATGAAAGCTCTGGCAGCAGGAAAAGGCTTCAGTAGTGGGGAGTGCCGGAGCCTTTACCTGTTGTCTCTCTCATGCCAGAGCCTTTCCTTGCTTACAGAGTCTTTTGTTGCAGTGAGGAAAGGCTCTGGCTGCAGGGAGACAGTGAGAGACTAAACAGAAGTACAGACATGGGACGCACTGCTTGGGCATGTAGAGAGCTGTGCATGGTGCTCACCCTAGGGTTCAGGCATGTAGGGCATTCTACTCACCTAAGCTGTACCTCACTGTCTACGCTGTTATTTATACCCATGCTACCTGGGTGTGCAGTGTCTGTACTCTACACAACTGCCATAAGTGTAGATATACCTTAACCTGTATAACACAAAACACAACAGAAAGTTCATTAAATTTGTAATCCTGCTTCTACATCTCATGCAAAACCTATCCATGCTCTTCACTTGAGTTCTTAGAGATATCTAAAGATTAATCTGTCAGTATGAAGAGACTCAGAAACACCAAAGTGTTTTACCATTATTTGTTATATATGGAAACTTCAAGAAGGAACCAAAATGCATGGTGCTATGTTAGCCTTTTCTAGCACTACATGTGAGAGAAAAACACTCAATTCCTAAAATTATCCAAAATGTAACAGTTTTTCCCCACACATTAATGAAAGGAAACAAATGCAAACTAACTGTTACCTTTGTCATGTGTAGGCTAGGTTATTAATATGTATGTTACGTGGCACATTCTTTTCATGGCATTGACAGACATGTAACATACTATAAAACACTGCAGTCCCTATTACTTTCTTTTGATGCACAACTTATGTTGATTAGGAATCCGGCAAACGAATTTGAATAAAATAACCCCCCCCACACCTGAAATTTTAAACAAACTGAACTCTAACCCTTTCTGAAGCTCTGGAATGTCTGCATTAGAGATCCCCTTACCAAATCCCCTCTAAACGTACTTCCCTTGTACTTCTTACCTGGTGGCAGGTCACCTTGGGGGAAGGCAAGAGCAGTGATTGTGAAATACTACAATGCACACTGGGGCATTTTAGCTCCGGGTGCATGTGAAGATCAAAGGGTCAGAAGCAGCGTAATCCAACAGCAAGTTTCTGGATCCTGCTACTACTGAACAGCAGAATAAGCAGGCTTTCCATACCTTAGAAAATACATATGGGATGAGAGGGCATTGAGGAAAGAGTCAGCCTAACAACTAGCCCCCCCTCCCCCAAAACTTTGTAATGGGTAAAGGATCACCTGATTTTCCCTAGAAGACTGCATGAGTTGTAGGCAGGCGGAGGATAAATGTATCACCCCTTAAAAAGGGGTAGGTGAGAGAGAATGTGCTGAGGATGTGAGAGATCGGCATATGATAAGCCTGTCATGCTCTTGAAGAGGAGACCTGTTATCTGAGAAACAAGTGGGTTGCTGGACCTTCCTCTAAGGAGGTCTGCTATCATGGTGGGTGGAGGGTAGGCAAATGGAGTGTGTTGTATGACTAGATAAAGGCTTGTGGGGACTGGAATAGTGCTCAAAAGGCTTGAAAATCTGAACTGGGTGCTTATCTGAATTAAACCCAAATTCAATTTTTTTTTTTTTAGATTCATCCATCACTATAGGAAATATAATTTAATGGAGAAAACTGACAGTAAAAATTAACTTAATTTTTGGCCTACAAGTGGTATGTCCATGATAATCCATCACGATAATCTTTTGGATTAATTGTTCTGACCTGGATCTTCCAGTTTCAGGAGCTGGTCCAGACTGACCTCTGCTTTCTACCATCACATGAATTTCAGTATATTTTGCGTGAGTAGTATGGTAATAGCATGTTATTTCTTTTTGCAATTCAGGAACACATTTTAGTGAATATTTTGTTCTCTGTACACACAAAGGTGCGTGCATACACACACCCAAATGATATGGATGGACTATGAGTTACCCATTGCTCACATATTTACTATGATCTGGCAGAATGTCAAACAGTACTAATGACCACATTGGAGTTTTGTTTATTATATACTTTTTCTAAATATGCCACCTATGTGATAGTCACAGATATTACTGACTTTTAATACTGTGAAATACCAAAATATATTTTCAATTACCATTTATACCCAAACATATTATGTTTATTTTATACAAACATAGGAGCATATATGTTTCACTGAAATCTGCATGAGAAATTCAATACATGCATATGTACTGGAAGTGTTCACAAAAGCTATCATGATTGGTGTTCTATAAATACTTATAAGAGATAAATTTAGATTAGGTATCTGTCATGTAACCTGAATGTTTGTAGGGAGTGGAATACCCTACAAAAAAATTCATCAGGAAGCTGTTTGCATTAGGTTTCAGACAAAATAACAGTGCAATGGTAATTGTACAAATGCACCACAGCTGACCTTACATGAAAAACATGCTCATAATTTCTTGGCTTCATTCCAAAATCAACCAAACTCATTTCACACAAAGTAAATTAATCTCATAACAATCTACTGTAGATCTGTGTGTTCTAAAATAGGAATTGGAAAAAAAAAAAAAAACAAATCTCAATACTACCTCTATAAAATGAAGTGTTTCTGCTTCTGCTGTTGGAGTATAGAGAATTTAAAAGGCAGCCGATAGTATTTATCCTTCCCTAAGGAAGTAGCATATCACACCGCTTAATGTGTCACAAAATGTGACATCAATACACACTCTGCTTTAGCTATTAAATAAAAATCTTTCTAAAGAGAAAGTTAAACATAAAAATCCCCAAAGTATCAGGCAAGCCTTCAAAAGTCACATGCACAAGAAGCACACTTTTTATTCTCTCTACCTCTAGTTATAAAAAGCAACAATGAGGGACGTGTTTAAATGTAACTCCATCTTCGACTGATTCTGTTACTTACCCTTCATCTGTTTGCTGTCTGTTGAACAAGCCAGGCACAGCTCAGATTTCTGGCTTTCATTTTCCTCCATTGTCCCTGCCTACTTCATAAGCTTTCCTTGAAAACTTTTAAACTGCAGGTTTAAAAACTACCAGAAGCAGCCTCCAGGAGAAAAGAAAGAAAACTAGCCTTCTCTACAGTACAAAGTTCCTTTCAAAAATGAAGTGGATTCCAGAAGTACAAGTATCCGTTATGGAATGGTGGGCAGTACTTTCAGAGGCTGCTGCTTTTGCTGCTGGAATAGTCCCTGAGCACTTCTCAGTGAGGGCCCCAACAGGTGATGGTCTTTTCTGCGGGAAAGACTCTAGCCGGCTTCTTTTCCACTGCTCCCAGCTACAGATACACTGCAGCCAAGTAGCATTATGAAAGGGAACATTTCAAACAAGATTATAGGCCTGAATCTCAGCTGGAATCCGAATCCTTAGCTTTCTAAATCTCTGTCATGGGACAAAGCCATTCCACAGAATATTTCTGAAACACATAACGACTGAGCCCACAAACATCCTGATAAATGCTCCTGTGTCTTTTTTTAATGTGCAGTTTAAAAGTAATTCATTATGTAAAAACTGAGGGATTTTTTTCTTTTGAATACTTTCAAGCTGCTCAGAAACCAAGCAGAATGTAATTAAGATATATAAACCAATAGAACTAAGTGTAAACCACAGTGAGCAATATATAAGATGGAAATTTGGCTTAGATGGAATTTGATGAGGAAAGTTAAAGATATACAAATAAATATCAAGAGATTATTTTTGTTTAGTTCAGAAATTAGAAGCTTACATGAGATACAGTAGATCCACCAGATCATGAGGCAGTAAAGGAAGTTATTGAGGAAAATAAAGATTTTGCATCAGTCTCCACCACAGTTAATTTTTGGGAGTATACCAAACCTGAACCTACACTTTTAAGGTAATAAAATGGCGGTGTTGTCAGAGATTGAGATGTGAAAAAACAAGGTGCTGGAACAAACTGATCAATTAAGGAACAAGCAGCCAACAGGATCATATGGGAAATCTGTCCAAAAGTTCTGAAGGAATTTAAGAATGAATGGAGTCGGCTGAGGTGCTAATGAAATCATGCAATCTCTCAATAGACTCAGACACTGTCCTGGAACACCAGAGGCAAGTTAATGTTGTAGGTATCTAGTACTGATTTCTTGACACCCCGTCTCAGAAAGGATACAGAAGAAATTGAGGGGCTTCCGAGATGAGTGATGAAAATTATTAGAGATATGGAAAAACTTCTCTATGAAAATAAATTGAAAAGACTGGGCCTATTCAGTTTAGAGAGGAGACAAATAAAAGGATGGGATAAAGATATGAAAAAGAATTAATAAAACACAGAAGGTAAATCAGGTGATCCAGTCTACTATCTCTTGAGGAGGTATAAAGGCAAAGCCCATAAAATAAATGGAAAAGGGCTTTAAGTCAATGAAACTGAAAGACAAAAAAATTAATACTAAAAAAAAAAAGGAATGCTTAAATATATATATATATATAAAATAAATAAAAACCCTGGGGAATGCATTGCCACAATACATCACTAAAACCAAGAGTTTCGCAGGATTCAGAAAAGGATTGAACACGGACATGGATAGGGTGACCAGATGTCCCGTTTTTAAAAGGACAGTCCCGTATTTAAGCCCTCCTGCAAGTCTCCTGACTTTTTCTTAAAAATGGGGAAATTGTCCCATGTTTTCTGTCTCCCCCACCATCAGTACTGGCGGGTCCTGCTGCTGGCTGGATCCCTGCTTGCCAGTCACATGCCCATCAGCGGTGAGTGGAGAGGTCCAGTGGCTGATGATGGGGGGTAGGTGTGCAAATCTGGTGGCGGGGTGACGATGCAGCACGCAGGGCTAGCTACTCCCCCCGGTGATCTGTCAGCACAGCCCCACTGCATGCCAGCTCTCAGCCAGCAGGGCTCTGCCCCCCATCCTATTTCCGGCTGGCACTGACTGCGTGCTGTGAGCTGCAGTGGCTGGTGAGTGCGGGCAGGCGCCAGGCGGCGGCCGGTTATGTGTTGCCTCTGCTGCCCACCAATCAGCCCTTTACATGCTCCCCCTCTCACTGTCCTCTCCCTACTTTGCTCCTTCAGCCCCCAGAGCCCCTCTGCTCCTCCATAACTCCCCTGGTGGGACGCGTCCCACTCCCAGCGCTGTGCAGAGAACCAGCCCCTGGTCAGAACACTGAGCTCACCAACAGCCTGGCTAGCAGAGCCCTTCCTTCTCGCACTGCCTCTGGCTGAGCCAACACCCCAGGAAAGCCCAATACCCTCTGACCTGGGGTGCTGGCCAGGAGAAGCCAAGCACTACATGTGCCAAAGCCCTGCACAGCACTGGCACGGGGAAGCTTCTCTGCTCCTCAACTAAGCTCTGCATTGGGATGGGGGAAGAGATTTCCAGCCTGTTCACACCCCAAAGCTGCAGACTCCACAGCAGCCCCCCGGGCAGGGGCATAGCAACCCTCTACATCCCCCCACCCCATGGGTCCTGCCCCCAAGAAGCACAGAGCTGCTCTGTCCCCCAGGCACCCTCCCCTGCTGAGCCACCTCTCTGGCTGGGTTTGCTGAAGCCCCTGCATTCAGGTCCCCTGGCCCTGATGCACAATGCATCCCTTAAGGCTTAACCCCTTCCTGCCTACATTGTAGCAAGAGGTGGCTGGTTGTGTCGGTGGCCAGCAGCAGCCTGGAGGTGTTAGCTGTCTTTCAACACTGTGTGGGCAGGAAGGGACAAGCTGCTTCCAGCCACACTGGAGTTGTGGGGGGAAGAGATGAGTTCTGCAAAGACATGAGCCATGTCATCCCTTCTCTCCCTCCTCTTTCCCTACGGCAGGAAGCAGCTCTCGGCCCTTCCCTCCTGCACAGTGCTGAAAGACTGCTGTTGGCCACATTCTGGTGTAAATGGTGGCATAAATCTGGGGGGGGGGAGAGGAGCATGTGACCCTGCATGCCCTCCCCCGCCAAGTGTTGCCTTGGGAAGACGCGGTGCCAGGAGAATCGGGCCCATCCCAGGGGCCCAGCCAGGCGTGGAGAGCGGCAGGCAGGGAGGGTCGGGTTGGTCGGTCACCCCCCCCGGTGTGAGAAAGGTGTACGTGAGT
The DNA here is from genome assembly GCF_003597395.2 of Chelonoidis abingdonii. NCBI lineage: Eukaryota > Metazoa > Chordata > Testudines > Testudinidae > Chelonoidis > Chelonoidis abingdonii. The sequence continues at coordinate 38,053,283 of NC_133770.1, forward strand.
GTGTCACCTCTCCCTGTGTGAACCGTAAAGTCTTAAAGATAAGAAGGTAAATAGAAAGAATCCAGCTATGAAGTATTTCTTTTTAACAGAGGCTCAGTTAACTTGATGTTAATTTGAATGTTTGTACTGCAAAGTTCTGACTGATTGCCATTGAACTCACTTGAATATGAGTAATTTTACCAGGTGCCCCATATTCACCAAATATCCACCAAATATCCATATAGTTATCCATATCTAGGGTGACCAAATATTCACCAAATATGGTCACCCTAGATATGGATAACTAGAAAACCAACCCACAGTTACATGGAATGGGTAAGTTCTTCCTTAATTGTGCACTTCAGGATCTGTTGCACCTTCCGCTAGGCAGCTACTAGTAGTCCTTGTCAGAGAAGACAGAACAGTAGAATAGATGGATCACTGCTCTGATTCAGATTAAAAATGTTTATGTTTCTACTGTGTAAATAATGCAAATGTCAGTCATGTATGGAAAACAAATTGCCCCATTCCTACTGAAAAACTGAGAATCTTGTTCCTAAACCCAACAGATCTAGGGCACCTGGCCAAATTACAGGATGAGCTACATTGGCCCTGTGCCCCTCAGCATCCCCTCCTATCATCCACTGGGAGATGAATTTTTAAAGTCTCTCTCACAAGACACCGCTTCCTCTGGAACACCCTCTTAAAAGGTGATTCCTCATTGTGTGTAGATTTCCCAGACAGGCACATAGACCCAACTAGAGAACCTTCTGCAAAGTCTGAGGAAGGTGATGTGAAGGAAACTGACATCTCTACACCCCTCAAACCAGAAGAGATTTGCTCCTGGAAGTTCTCTTCTGTATGTATCTGGGTGAAATGGTTGAGCTCTCAATTTGGACTTTTGTACACCGAGAATTTGCAATTTTTTGAAAATTCAACACAGAAATTAAAGAACACAACTTCTCCACTCCCTGTATCCAATGGTCCCAACCATACTAAGAGAAACTCCAAATTCTTTGAGTTCGTTACTATTAACAATTGAAAAATAATCAAAACCACTGTTCTTTATATACTCTGGATTAGATCAGATACACATATTCTCTTATTAAAACTTCCCTCAAATATTTATTTTGTTCCTTACCAATAACTTTCACTCAGTCTTGGAAACTGGCAAAGTTCCCAGAAACTCAAAGTAGCACACAAAATACCCATACAGAAAAGATGGAGAAAGCAATTTAAATATTTGTGCTGCTATTTAAGATTTCCAACATAGCATACTAATTGCTCTGAATAAAATTATTCTATAGCATCCCAGCAATTTAAAGAAAACATTTAGTTGGATGTATAGTATACCTACTGTAGTATTTTTATTGACTCCAAGTTATACTCTGCCTACTCTGATTTTTGCATAATTAAGCCCAAAAGTTATGGCTGTCCCAAGTAACTCAAATTGACTGTGTTTTTAAATCACATCTTGAGGACACAACTCCTGTACACAAGGAGAAGGTAACAGAAGTCCAAAAGGGGCAGATAACATGAACAAGAGGGAAGAATTAATCAAAGCAGGCAAGTTCCACACACAGAGAATGGAAAGCTTTAAGAGCATTATTCTACTAAACTTCAAGTTAAGAAGATGAATCTTCCAGCAAGTTAAATTGGCCCCTTGACAACATTAATATGCAGAGTTGGACGTACACAGCAAATAAGTCAAGGTCTCTCTGACTCTGCAGCAGCATTACCTGGCAATCTCCTTATAACGATAAGCTGTTTTGTTTTGTTTTTAAACAATTCTGCCATGTTCTAGGTACAAACAACTGACTTTCCTTCAGCTTTGGGGATGCATGTAGTCTTATTCTAATTTTCTTTTAAACAAATATATCCATTGTAATCAATACCATAAAGTTCAACTCCACAATTTTTGAATGCATCCCCACAAAGTCTTCCTCCTCAGAACCCAGCCTATGTCAGCAAAGCTTATGTTCCTCAGGGGTGTGACTATTCTGCCCCCGGAGTGACATAAGTTACACCAACCTAAGCACTTGTGTGCACAGCGTTATGTCAGTAGGAGAGCTTCTTCGAGTGACATAGCTTCTGTCGCTCACAGAGGTATTTTTTTTTATGCTGACGGAAGAGCTCTCTCCCATTGGCATAGAGTGTCTTCACCAGACGCATTGCAGTGGAACGCTGCAGCAACCACTGCAGCATTTCCATATAGATATGGCCTTAGTTATGCTTAAAATTCCACCCAATTTTGCCAAACATCTAAGAAAAAGATACATTTGCTTTTCCCTGGATTTCAAAGAATAAAATGTGCATAACACATAAAATCTGGATATGGAAAGATAAACTTTCAGCTTAGCATGTGTGGCATTAAATACACCATTCCTGTTAAACACGTATCTGCTATTATTGTTAAGTCTCCAAATACAATAACATGCTGAAAATGTACCCTTCAAACTGTTAAGCACAAAGCATGTGTCATCTATCAGTAAAGAGAGCTATGAGATAAAACCATAATGGCAGATAATGATTTTGTAGTCATGTTTAAACTATTTTTGACATATCCAATTTCTATTTTTGATAGTGTAACTCAAATAAACTCCCCATTAGGATAATCACTAATCACAGACAAAATAATCCTGATTCACCAGTTCACATCATGCAAACAAATTTTGTTTATCTATAGGACCTACAACAGTAGTTCTCAAACTTTTGTACTGGTGACCCCTTTCACATAGCAAACCTCTGAGTGCGACCCTCCCTTATAAATTAAAAACACTTTTTAAAATATATTTAACACTATTATAAATGTTTCATCCAAAGCAGGGCTTGGGGTGGAGGCTTACAACTTGCAACCCCCCATGTAATAACCTTGTGACCCCCTGAGGGGTCCCCACCTCCAGTTTGAGAACCTCTGACCTACACTAAAAAGCAATTCTTTTAAATTACTGTATTCCGATCTGGAGCTATCAATATAAAAAACAAAGCATGGGCCTAATTAGGAGAACAGAATATTCATCTTTAATTATACTTAAATTTAGCAGTCCAGAACTTCTTTACGTAAAAAAACTTCTCTTTTAGTATGAACATAAAAGTAACAACAACAAATGCTGATGAACTCAATTAGTAAAATGTATATTATGCAACACTGGTTGAAGCGGTTACTCACATCTGAAAAAACTGGAGAGTTAACTATCAACAGCTATATCGCAAGATATGTTGACATCACACAGACGCCTCAAATTGCATGAAATTATGTAACTCTTGACAAATCTATCGTTTAATTACTCAAAATTAACTAGCACAACATAGCATAATCTCCACTAGAGAAACCCAATCAACAGTCTACCTTTCTGGGTAATTTACCACTGAATCTGAGAAATCCTGTTCTTTTATCCCTTTTCTACAACATACAAGTAACATACATTTAAACTTAACAGTCAGGCAAACTAAAACATACACAGTATTTGGGTTTGAAAAGTGGCTTTCACATGTTATTTGTTTCAAAGACACAAATTAAATATTGGAAGGCCTGAATCTGTGAGAAGTCTATGGGAGATGAGGCCAGTCACTTTGCAGGATCAGGCCCTTGCTGCAGTGTTTGTCTAGGCCATTAAACTGTCAGCAATTGTTCCCACATAACCTTGAGGATTTGAATAGCTGAAGAGAGATACAATTGGCTACTGAATCCTTCAGCTCTAGGGGACTGATAAAGATCTGATCATTCTTGGTAGTAAACAAAAGTCATTCTTACCAGACAGATTTGGTAGATTAGATTAAATACGAGAGAAAACAACTTTCAGTAACTATAATAAACTGGACTAATTATAGAATCACTTTGCAAAAACAATGCACGTTAGCACTAATTTCTACCTTCATTAATAATCTCTGCAGAGGTGCCTGGGGCTGAATGGGTTTGGAGACTAAACTGCTCTCATATTCCTAGAGGTCATCTTGCCTGCTCAGTGCTGAGGCACATTGACAAGCAACATGGGGATGTTTATATGCTGTGATACATATTCTATGGCTCAGGGATGAACTTCAGTGGCCAACATTGTCTGGACCTAAATTCATTCCTAAAAGAAAATGACTGTGTTCAAGTAGTGTCCAATGTTAAAGTTATAGAAATTAGCTCACAGAAGCAAAATAAAGCAAAACAAAATCAGTAAAGTCTATTGATGTTAGTTCACTAACTGTATTGCAAGGGAGAATCGCTTTTTGCTACTGTTTTAGATTAAACCATTTCTGGTTATGAGGTATATTACAGATTAACAGATTTTAAGGCCAGAAGGAACCATTGTGATCATTTAGTCTGACTTCCTGCATAAAACTGGCCATTAGGCTTTCGTGAATTAATTCCTGCTTCTAATTCCAGTAGATATGCTTGAGCTAGTGCATATATTTTAGAAAAACATTCAATCTTGATTTTAAAATTCACAGTGATGGAGAATTCACCACAACCCTTGGTATGTTGTTCCAATAGTTAATTGCCATGTCTGTTAAAAATCTACACATTATTTCTAGTCTGAATTTATCTAGGTTCAACTTCCAGCTATAGAATCATGTTATACTTTTGTCTGCTAGATTGAAGAGTCTTCCGTTGTCAAATTTTGTTCCCAAAGTGGGTACTTACAGACTGTGATGAAATCACACCTTAACCTTCTCTTTGATAAACTAAATAGATTGAGCTCCTTGAATATTTTACTATAAGGCAAATTTTCCAATCTTTTAATAATTCTTGTGACTCTTTTCTGGACCCTCTCCAATTTTTCAATATCCTTCTTGATGCATGGACAGCAGAACTGGACAACAGTATTCCAGTGCCAGATACTAAGATAATATAACCCCCCTTGGATATTCACCATTACTACATCCAAGGACCACACTAGCTCTTTTTGGCAACAGTGTTACACTGGAAACTCATTTTCAGCTGATTATCCACTATGACCCTCTTTTTCAGAGTCACAGAATTCTCCATTCTCTATGTGTGGCCTACATTCTTTGTTCCTAGATGTTAAGACTTTATTTCTGGCCATATTGAAACTTGTATTGTTTGCTTGCAACCAGCTTACCAAGCAATCCAGATCTCTGTCAGTGATATGTCCTCTTAATTATTTATCATTCCCCCAATCTTTGTGTAATCTGCTAATTTAATCAGTAATGACAATGTTTTTTTCCATGGCATTCATACATATATTCAGGGGCAGCTCCAGCCCCCAGCACACCAAGCGCGTGCTTGGGGCGGCATGCCGCGGGGGGTGCTCTGCTGGTTGCTGGGAGGGCGGCAGGCGGCTCCAGTGGACCTCCCGCAGGCATGCCTGCGGAGGGTCTGCTGGTCCCGTGGCTTAGGTGGAGCCACGGGACCAGTGGACCCTCCGCAGGCACGCCTGCGGGAGGTCCACCGAAGCCGCAGGACCAGCAGACCACAGCACTAGTGGATCCCCCGCAGGCACGCCTGCAGGAGGTCCACCAGAGCCGCAGGACTGGCGACCAGCAGAGCGCCCCCCGCGGCATCCCGCCATGCTTGGGGCAGTGAAATGTCTAGAGCTGCCCCTGAATATATTAACTATAGTAGGGACAAGAACCGATGCCTCCAGGACCCGACTGGAAACATACCCAATTTATGATTAGTTCTTATTTACAATTACTTTTTGAGCCAGCTTTTAATCCATAATATGTGCCATGTTAAATTTTTTATCGTGCTAGTTTCTTAATCAAAATGTCATGCAGTGCCAACTCAAATGCCTTATATAAGTTTATTATATCAACAGTATTACCTTTATCAACCAAACTTTAACATCATAAAAAGTTAGTTTGACAAGATCTATTTTCCATAAACCCATGTTGATTAACATTAATTATATTTCCATCTTATAATTCTTTCTAATCAAGCACTGTATCAGGCGTTTCATTATTTTGTCTGGGACTGAAGTCAAACTGATAGATTTATAATTACTTGTGCCATGCCATCCCATTTACTCTTAAAATAGCTCAGCATTAGTGTTTTCAGTCCTGTAGGACTTCACCAGCATCCAAAGATTTATTTTTAAAAAAAATCAACATTAGAAGTCCAGAGAGGTCCTTGTACTGCTGTTTAAAAACTCTTGGATGCAAGTCATCCAGACCCACAGATTTTAGAACATCAGACTTTAGTAGTAGATTGTTAACATCCTCCTGATTTAATTTTGGAATAGAGAGTATTTCATCATCATCAATCACCATATGAATAGATCACCTCGCTTTTTCCCAGGCACAAAACAGAAATATTAAACACTTGTCTTTTCTGCATTATATTATTGACTATTCTAGAATATTGATCTAGTAATGCAATCCCATTATTAGGGTTCCCTTTGCTCCTAATATACTCCTTAATGTACTCAGCTCAGCTGGCCATAAATTTCTCCTTGTGTCCCTTATCAATTTTCTACAGGTTTTGGCTAATTTGTATTCATTGTGATCAATTTTTCCTTTTGACCATTTTTTTCCACATTATATACTGTTTTATATTTTATTGCTCCTTTTACTTCCCCTTTAAGCCCAGATGATTTGTAGCTGGTTGTGGCCAGATTGGTTATGTGTTCTATCGATAATGCCTATTTAATGTTGAATCTAAAATCCCATACTGGGTCAGACCAAAGATCCATCAAGCCCAGTATCCTGTCCTCTGACAGTGGCCAATGGCAGGTGCCCCAAAGGGAATGAAGTGATCCATGCCCTGTCACCCAACCCCAGCTTCTGGCAAACAGAGGCTAGGAACATCATTTCTGCCCATCCTGGCTAATAGCCATTGATGGACCTATCTTCCATGAATCTAGCTAGCTCCTTTTTGAACCCTCTTATAGTATTGGTCTTCACAACACCCTCTGTCAAGGAGTTCCAGAGGTTGACAGTGCATTGCGTGAAAAAATACTTTCTTGTGTTTGTTTTAAACCTGCTACTTATTAATTTAATTTGGTGGCCCCCTGTTCTTGTATTATGAGAAGGAGTAAATAACACTTATTTACTTTCTCTATACCACTCATGATTTTATAGACCTTAGTTGCCTCTTTTCCAAGCTGAGAAGTCCCAGTCTTATTAATCTCTCCTCATGCGGAAGCCGTTCTACACCCCTAATAATTTTTGTTGCCCTTTTCTGAACCTTTTACAATTCTAATGTGTCTTTTTTGAGATTGGGTGACCACATCTGCTTGCACTATTCAAGGTGTGGGTGTACCATGGATTTATATAGAGGTAATATGATATTTTCTGTCTTATTATCTATCCCTTTCTTGACAAATCCCAATATTCTGTTTACTTTTTTGACTTCTGCTGTGTGGATGATTTCAGAGAACTATCCACAATGACTCAAAGATCTCTTGCATTTATCAATATTACATTTCATCTGCCATTTTGTTGCCCAGTCACTCTGTTTTGTGAGATCCTTTTGTAGCTCTTCGCAGTCTGACTGGGACTTAACTATCTTGAGTAGTTTTGTATCATCTGCAAATTTTGCCACCTCACCCTTTACCCCTTTTTCCAGATCATTTATGAATATGTTAAATAGGACTGGGCCCAGTACAGATCCCTGGGGGACACCCTAGTATTTATGTCTCTCCATTCTGAAAACCAACCATTTATTCCTACCCTTCGTTTCCTATCTTTTAACCAGTTACCAATCCATGAGAGAACCTTCTCTCTTATCCCATGACTGCTTATTTTGCTTAAGAGCCTTTGGTGAGGGACATTTTCAAAGGCTTTCTGAAAATCTAAATACACTATATCCACTGGATTTCCCTTGTCCGCATGCTTGTTGACCCCCTCAAAGAATTCTAGTAGATTGGTGAGGCATGATTTCCCTTTACAAAAAACATGTTGACTATTTCCCAACAAATTATGTTCATCTATGTGTCTGACAATTTTGTTCTTTATGATAGTTTCAACCAATTTGCCTGGTACTGAAGTGAGGCTTACTGGCCTGTAGTTGCCAGGGTCACATCTGGAACCCTTTTTAAAAACTGACATCACATTAACTATCCTCCAGTCATTTGGTACAGAAACTGATTTAAATGCTAGGTTACAGATGATAGTAGTCCTGCAATTTCACATTTGAGTTCCTTCAGAACTCTTGGGTGAATACTACCAGGTCTTGGAGACTTATTACTGTTTAGTTTATCAATTTATTCCAAAACCTCCTCTAATGACACCTCAGTTTGGGGCAGTTCCTAAGATCTGTCACCCAGAAAGAATGGCTCAGGTTTAGGAATCTCCCTCACACCCTCAACAGTGAAGACCATGCAAAGAATTCATTTAGTTTCTCCACAATGGCCTTATCGTCTTTGAGTGCTCCTTTAGCATCTTGATTGTCCAGTAGCCCCACTGGTTGTTTAGCAGACTTTCTGCTTCTGATGTATTTTAAAAAAATTTGCTATTACTTTTGGAATCTTTGGCTAGCTGTTCTTCAAATTATTTTTTTAGTCTTTCTAATTATATTTTTAACTTCATTTGCCAGAGTTTATGCTCTTTTCTATTTTCCTCATTAGGATTTATCTTCCACTTTTTAAAGGATGCCTTTTTGCCTCTCATTGCTTCTTTTACTTTGTTGTTTAACCATGGTGGCTCTTTTTTTGGTTCTCTTACTATGTTTTTTAAATTGGAGTATACATTTAAGTTGAGCCTTTATTATGGTGTCTTTAAAAAGTTTCCATGCAGCTTGCAGGGATTTCACTTTTGGCACTGTACCTTTTACTTTCTATTAAACTAACCTCCTCATTTTTGTGTAGTTCCCTTTCTGAAATTAAATGCTACAGTGTTGGGCCACTGTGGAGTTTTCCCTGCCACAGGGATCTTAAATTTAATTACATTATGGTCACTATTACCAAGCGGTCCAGCTATATTCACCTCTTGGACCTGATCCTGTGCTCCACTTAGGACTAAATCAAGAATTGCCCCTCCTCTTGTGGGTTCCAGGACTAGCTGCTCCAAGAAACAGTCATTTAAGGTGTCAAGAAACTTTATCTCAGCATCCCTTCCTGAGGTCAAAGACTCCGTTTCTCTAAATTACATACAGTGCTGAGTGCTCTAATGTAAATATGGTAAAGGAACCTGACCCTGTATGGGGATATATAATTTAGGGTGTGTTCAGGATGAATGTACTCTCATTGTTCTATGGAGAGGAAGTCACCCTTCCCTCTGAGAAAGTGGGAAGAGGTGACTCCTCTCCTCAGAGGGAGGGGAAATGACAATTGGAGTAGAGGAGAATAGTTGAGGGACAGAGGCAGGCAGTGGGGAGCCTGAGAGAGAGACACACACAGAGTACCAGAGTCTGTGAGTAAATGGGAAAAAGAAGGAGTGTGTGACAGGACAGCTGGAGGGAAACCGGGACTAAGAGAAACTGAAAGTAAGTGGAGAGACTGAAACTGAGCAAGACAGACGATCACAAGAGAGTACTTTTAGTTTAAAGCTCGCTGGTCAGGTCAGTCTGTGTTTCATGACATGTTCCTGAGCATCTATTCCTGTTTGTTCCTGACCATTGGTTCTAGACATCTCCTGTCATTGATCATGTAGTCCCAGAAATCCGGAACAGGAGACCCAAAGGCCTTCAGATCCAGTGGGTCTGGTTTAATGTGTACCCACACAAGCAGGTATCACCAGAGTCGAGGCCACCTCTTCAGGAAGTCATGACTGGAGCTTGATACTCAAAGACTGACTTGGGCATCAGACAGAACCCAGTGTGATGTTTGGGGAAAGGGGAACCTTGAACTAATAATAATAATAATCTATAAGATAATTGCCTGTACATAAAAAGATAGAGGGTTTTTTTAGAGGATTATATGTAGTTTTAGAATGCGAGTGTATTCGAATCTTTTTTTAAAATTATATATAGTCACCATCACAGTAGAAGACATCCAGCAGCGGGTCAAGAACATGAAGAGCTGGACAGCACCTGGACCAGACATGATCCACACCTACTGGCTAAAGAAACTA
>NC_133770.1:38065265-38268695 GCF_003597395.2 Chelonoidis abingdonii
AGTGCTAGGAACAGCTAAGATACTGCGCAGAACCCTCAAACTCCCAGGCCTCTGGTAGAGGACCCGAGGTTGAGGAAGACACATACCACCCATAGCGGTGAGAGGGGAATTTTTTTATATATATATATATTCTTTGTATATTGAATGTTATCATAGGTAGGTGGAATCCAGTTTCATTTGTTCCAGTTTAAATAAAATCCCTGTTATGTTATTTTTGACAACCAAATGTATTATTTTATCTAACATTTTATCACAGTGCAACATACCCTAGCTCTCACCTGCCAAGTAAATTACACCACTACTGTGATAAACCATTACTAAATCTTGATCAGTGGTTTGGGGACAGGCAGGCCCTTGGATGTATTTCAAATTATAACACGATAACCCTACTCTGAGAGTTCAGTTTACAAAAAGATTGTGTAACACTTCAATAATACTTCTGAAGCTAAATATTCGATAGTCCCCAACCCTTCCTCCATTTTTGCCACTGTCATGGGGATATCTGAATACATTTGTGTACCATATCTATGGAACCATATGAAGAACCAACATTTTTTTGAGAAATATTAGTATTTATTGAGGGACTGGTGATAATATTGTAGCTGAAACCTAAAATAAAATAATTTAAAAAATAAGCATTCGGTATGAGCTTCTCTGCACAGTTCTGCAATGGATCTAAATCATGACCCACTATACTTCCAGAATTTAGTTTCTTTAGAGCAGATAAGAGGCTGCCAATTGTGCCAAATTATAAAATAGTTCTTAAAATCACAGAAGTTAGTTATAGAAAGATATACTGGAGCACTGAATCCAACTCCCTGTTAATTCAGGCTCTAAGCCATAAACAGAGTGCATAAAGAGACACTGCACTGCAACATTTCTGAATAGAACATTCTTGATTTTTACACAATTGTAACATGCACTGTTATTGGCAATGAGATCATTCAACCTATCTTCCTGCGACAGCAGGAGAAAATTAAAGGAAAATCAATCAAATTTTTTCCCATGATCATGTGTGACACTGGATCTATAGGCAACCATACTTAATACACAAAAGCCTTGATCCTACAAATCATTTTGTGGAGCTCAGCAGGTTCACAAGATTGTTATGTCACAGTACAAGTTCATGGAGACACTATATGTGGGTATAAATATGGTTAAGCTCTAGGTGAAATCCACTTCACTGAACAGAAGACTCAATCCCCTTGCACACTGGCAAGCGGCAGGGGGGAGAGTATCTTGGGGGAAGAGGTGGTGTGGGACTGGGCTTCAGAGGAAGGGCCAGCGTGGGAGTGGTACCTTGGGGGAAGGGGAGGCATGAAGGGACAGTGCTGGGGAGGGGGAGGCATGGTTCAGGCACCCATGGCCCCCCACTGTTAGGAAGCTTCTGCTGCCCCTGGCACACAGTAAAGAAGAAACTAGGCATGGGAGAAAAACAGGCATTTCTAAGGAGACAGAGGTTTAAGAATGACCCGTATCAACCTAATGAGGCACATAGATACTGCTTCCCCTTAGGTCTTAATCAAGGTACGTGGCAGAAGAAAATCTGCAGCCTATGCACTCATTAATGCAGGATTAGGTTCCCCTGTGCATTCTGTCCCACGCACTGATTTACACCTGTTGCTTTTATGTACAATACTACATTTGCTCTGTTTAGGATTAAGCCCAAAATAGATATAACCAGTGTCCAGTATTACAGCTATTATTAAAAAGGATGTCTAGGCGGTTCAAGATTTGATTTTATATTGTCTGTTCAAGTAAAACCTATGTGGGTAGTTATCTGTAGTTACAACCATGTGATGGCTGTTTGGTGGCCTAAGTGGAATAATTTGGTGGTCTTCCTCCAATACCAAGAACTGAATGGTTCTAATCCATCTCCCTGCCAAAACAGGAGTTCAAGTCATAGTGCCCTCCTCAGGCAAACCTGGAGCTCCCTTCAGTTCCTTGCCAATGAGACTTCCTTCAACTCCCTTGGAAGACTACTGCACAAGTCGATACTTCTCACAATGAGGAAGATTTTCTTGATATTCAGCCTACATTTTTTCTTGTCTGAATTTCTGGATGTGTGCTAAATTGTGTGAGGGGTTTTTATGGATGGACACCTGAAACAGCTAGGAAGTAAACTGAGACCACCAAATACTTTGAAACAAATGATGCAGCCTTAAAAACAGTAAACACTTGTGCATGCTCTTTGTTTAGTCACAGAAAAGGTTTCGGTCATCAGGAATCAGCATTACTACTTGACTTGAACAAAAGTTAACACAACTCATAGTATAACAAATGTTCTATTTCCTACTTAGCCTTATCTCCCTCAATAAGCCTGGACAACATCAACAAAGCTAAACTTTGAAGTACTGTAATAAGGGTTTTGTTTTTATGCTAAAATGGAACAAAGCTAAATTAAGATAATTTAATTACATGAATATCTTTGTAGCATAAGGCTACCCTTAATTTGGTCTTGTCTTCATGTACTTTTATGACTGAACTAGGATTATATTGCTACATTGCTGCCACCACTAGGACAACACTGTACTCAAAATGTGAGACAGCTGCAATCTCTCCACCCATCAGTTTAACTGAGTTTTCTCTAGTTCAGTTTACAAATACAGTAGAACCTCAGAGTTAAAAACACTTCGGTAATGGAGGTTGTTCATAACTCTGAAATGTTTGCAACTCTGAACAAAACATTTTGATTGTTCTTTCAAAAGTTTACAACTGAACATTGATTTAATACAGCTTTGAAACTTTACTATGCAGAAGAAAAATGCTTTCCTTTTCTTTTTCAGTAGTTTATGTTTAACACAGTACTGTACTGTATTTGCTTTCCTCACACAGCCCCCACCCCCCGCCTGTCTCTACTACTGCCTGATTATGTACTTCTGGTTCCAACTGAGGTGTGTGGTTGACTGGTCAGTTTGTAACTCTGGTGTTTGTAACCCTGAGGTTCTACTGTACACAATTCAGAAGTGTTAACTTCTGCTTTTGTAGACACCAAACAAATGGCTGTAGAAATAAAATGACCTTTTGTTCTTGGCAGTTGCAATAAGTATAGTTTAATCAAATAAAAAGCTGTCTCTGGGTGGGAGGGAACACAGCGTGGGGTTGTTCTTGAGGGAAGCAGGGAAAAGTAACCTCTAACATTTCCAAACCGTTTGATGTATTTTTCAACTCACACATTTAAGGCAAGGGAGGGGAAGGTCACTTTAAAATCCATCTGCTGCATCTTCAAATTCTATTTTTCCCCAAAGTAAAGCATTTTGGTTTTGAAACATTCCCTTTTGGAAGAACTGCAAGGCTGTGGTGAGCTCTAAAGGTCCAGCTTTTGGATAATACTAGAACAACAGGCAATTTCTGAAACACAGGCTAATGCTGGCTTTACTGATGTCAGCAAGATCTGTTTACAAAAGTACTTGCAGACATGCTCTGGTGATCAAAGGTAGTGAGTTCATCTCTATAAATTACAATTACATTTGTAAAAAATCATGACAGACTGTTTAATGCAGCTTTTACGAACACAACATGGAGGTTATGAGATTGTCAGAAGATTGCAATATCTCTTGAATTAATAAAACAAAGTATACTTTGATGGCCCTTGGGTCTTTAAAAAAACAAAACAAAAAACAGAGATCAGTTGTGTTCTCACTACTGTGCTAATATGTTTCCATGTTTTATCTGCCTTCTGCTTTCTGAGCACTCGGTCCACATCTTCAAGCTTTTCACCACAACCAGGAGGGCTAGAAATGTACTTTGTTTTTAAATGAAAGCTTAGATCCCCCTGCAATCATTTGACTCCAAGAGCTGGAACTTTAAGTAAAAATATTAAATATTGCGAGACTCCTGATAATATCATGAGACTCAGCGACACTGTGCTAGATTCAATGTCAGTAAGTTAGACATTATTTTAATTGGTCTTTATTGCAATTTCTGTCTCAATCCTACTCGGCATGATACATTGCAAATGACAGAAAAAGAAGACAAAACTTTTGAAAGGAGATTAAAAACTAGGAGAAGACATCCCTTACAGATCTGATTCCATAAGGATCCGATTCTAACCCAGTCTGGAATGTCACAGGCAGATTCTGGCCTTATATAAACAGATGCAGCTCCACAGGCTGTCATTTATAAAAGTTCTCTTTGTATTCCTTAGAGTGCATGAACTCCATCTAAGGACAGAATGCTACTGCATCTTCTTCCTACTTGTAAAAACACATATTGATGGCTTCTCCCACATTCTGCACCTTTGGTAAACTTCCAAAAGAAAAAAAATTGCCCTTTGAACCTTCGCACTGTATACTGATGTCCTCATTAAACTAGCTGATTAGGGGGAAAGCAATCACAGCTGACAATAGAGGTACTCATATTCTGTTTAAATGCTACTATCTGTCATCTTTAGGGATACCCACCTATTTTAACTAGTCAGCCCAGACATACCAAAACAGTTCAGTGTTTAGAATTGTCACAATCCTTACTTTCAGATTCAATATATCAACATGAATGAATAAATTACCAGGAATTACCTCTGAAAACATGGGCATACAGCAGGGCTAGCTGGGTGGTCTTCCAAGAGTGCAATATACTGCTACGAGGGGAAAATAAACTCAGGTCTCAAGCTCAGAATCCTATTCCCTCACCAGCTGGGATGGGAAGTACTGTGGAGGAAGCACCGTGGGCCCCTTGGGGAATGGGAAGCATACTTCATACCAGGTGGTCATGGGCCCTTCCCTCAGGCACTAAGCTGCATTGACAGGACTTAGAAAGTGCCACTTTACCTCCATTGGAAGGAAGGTTCCCTATTGTGTAGGGTTTTTGTGGAAGGGCAATAAGATAAAAAGGGAAGAGGGGGAAATTTAGAATGATCCACAGAGCTCCACAAGGAGCACAGAGGCAGGACTGGCTCTAGGCACCAGCAAACCAAGCACGTGCTTGGGGAGGCATTCCGGCCATCTTTTTTTTTTTTTTTTTTTTGCTTCAGACAGCAAAAGCCTAGAGCTGGCCCTGACAGCAGCAGTGCACCGTGCACGGGGGACGCCCTGGGGCCGCTGCGGTTCGTGGCGCGGGGAAGCAGCGCCTGCACATTGTGTGTGGGCCGGGCATGCTCCGAGCGGGGGACATTTCGGCTCGGGGCCGCCCCGCGGGGCACACATTGCCGACTGCAGGTGCCACAGGGCGGCTGCCCTCCCAGCACCGCAGCCAGGGCTGGGCAAAGTGGCCTGAGCTGCCCAGGTGCTGCGGCAGGGCAGCCAAAAGCAGCAGCAGCGGAGCCATAAAGGGCGAGGTGCTGCCATGCGGGGCCCACATCCTGCTCTCCGGGGTTCTGCTCCCTCTGGGGCTACCCTGCCCTGGTTCCTCAGCCCCCTGCTGGGCGGTCCCCTGGCTCTGCCCTCCTGGGTCCCAGCCGGTCCTGGAGGCAGGAGCCCTGGCTGGAGGGACCCTGAGCTGAGGCACGGCCCAGGAGCCCTGCTGCTTACCCCGACCCTGCCAGCACCGGACCAGCTGGAGGCGAGGGGGAAGCGGGCGGAGTCAGCACTGGTGGGGGGAGCCCAGGGCTGGGGTGGTAGCGGGTGGTAGGGGGTGCAGGTGGGGTGGGGTGCCCAGCGCTGGGGTGGCAGGGAGTGCAGGTGAGGTGGGGTGTGTGTGGGGGAGCCCAGCGCTAGGACGGCAGGGGGTGTGGGGGCAGAGACGAGAGAACCCAGGGCGCAGGTGGAGGAGGGCCCTGGGGGGGGGGGGGGTGAGAGCCCAGGGCTGGGGTGGGGGACAGCCAAATTTTTTTTTTGCTTAGGACGGCAAAAAACCTAGAGCCGGCCCTGCACAGAGGATCTCCTGGGAAGTGGGACAGCAGTGGGTGACAGAATAAGTACATGGCGAATACCTTCACAAATTTCAACATCATGCCAAAATATACCAAGTAAATATCCTTTAATCAAACTAAGCTTTAAAGTAGAATTTTTCTTACTTTGCCTATCTGTAAATTTTAATTATTATTGACTGAAATATTTTTTCATTGATTTGTGAGCGTATGGTCAAATCAACATTTAACTGTCTTTTACTGATAATCTAATCCTGTCAAGCCCAATATGAGTAACTCTGAATTTTAAGGCTATTCATTCAATGAGGAGCTCTCATCTCAATAAACCATAAACATAAAGTTCATCTACTTACGGACAATTTAAGAGCCTTCCATTCACCATCTATTTTTAAAGTATGTAATATATGGATATGCATTTAAACTTAGAGTGTATTTTTAAATTTTCATTTATTTTTTATCCCGTCCTGCTTCCTCCTCCTGCAATAATGTATCTTTGTTAAAGCCTGTGCTCACAGCTATGTCATTTTAAAGTTTAAACTGCTCATGTATTAAAAAAGCTAAATCATGGGATGTTCAATGTTCTTGAAATTCAGCTTCTTTTTTAATAAAAGAAAGTTATATATAAAAAAAAGTGAGGCAGCCATATGGGGTAGAAAGCTTTTGAAAGCTGCAGCTGCAGCTAACAGCTGATTTTTTAAAATTAGCCATTATCTTCTTTTCTAATCACGTGGGCTCAGACCAGCTTTCAATAAACTACAAATTTACCCACACAGGCGCCACCACTTACAAGTCATGTTTTTTCTTGAAGGAGCTAAAATAGGAACTGTAAACACTTCTTCCTGACTCCAGAAAGCAGTATGTGATAATCCACAAAGGGCCCATGAGCACAAGTGAAGCCTGATACAAGTGGAAGAGGTCAGTGTAAGATAATAAATACAATGAATCCTATTTGTGTTATTTCTACATAGCAGGTTGTGTCAGATAAAAAGTGACAAAACTTTAATGCAGTGCTGCCCTTGGGAGTACCTGGAACATGCAATTCCATGGAGTCACCAAATAGCTGGAGAATTTAAAGTGCAAACTCTCCCATTTCTTATTCCATATGGGACAGAGCAGAAGCTCTAAAAAGCTCACTGTTCTTCGGCCCTGCATTCTCTAATGTCAGCACATAGTAGCATGTACATTTGAAAAAAATTCAACAACTCAAAACCCAAACTCTACCAAAACAAAACACTACCATTACACACACAAATCTCTCCGGGGGAGAGGATATGAGAGAGAGAATGAACCAAACATGACAGATGTTAGCCATGTCACTTAATGAACTACTACTGAAACACACTGCACAGATGGTGGTCAATATAAGAATCTATACAGAATAGAATAGAACCCAGTCTTGAGGAATGCTCTTGGGAAGGTAACTTGTTCACCCACTGATGATTCAAATCATCAACTCTTATTTGAGAAATCTCATTCACTCAGAAAAGGTGTCTAAAAGTAACTTCTCCTCCCCAACTCAAACTTTTAATCACAGGGATTGGACTATTCAGGGGATTGACTGGCAATAGGGCTTCCAGATCTTTCATTTCAGAGTCATTCACATCATAAAATCATTAAAAGACTTCAGTGTGGTAAGCAGTGGTTGTGGTAGTACATTTATAACCCTTTAATCACATAGCAATACTCCATATTCCAAAAAGTTGGCAGTTTAGATAATCCCCTTTAAAGGTTACCTAATCTGCATTTCTGCTTTCCCACCAACCCTGCCAAAGCAAGTCAGGCAGAAGGGAAATTAAATTGATAAAAAAAAAATCCCAACTTTAAAAATAAAATGGCAGCTCTTTTAAGCAAACATGTTCTCAGTCTCCTACAGAAATACAAACTCAAATGACTTTGGGGAAATGCTGCCACTGCAAACAAGATTGTACCTGTAAACACTAGCATGTGTGTGACAGCACACTCCTAACCACTCACTTGCATGTGATATACTTTGTTTGTAAGTTAAGGTGATAAGCAAACCCAACTAGCTTAAAAAGCACTTCAAGCAAACACTGCAAATCTAAAGCAGTTTCCCATAGGTACTATTTAGCAGAGATATAGTAAACACATACACAGAATACTCTTGTTTATCCAAAATGCTGTTATCCAAGCCTCTGCATTATCTGAATCCCTTCCTTGTCTCCCATGTATCTCATGCTGAGGGATAAGAACGGGATTTGGATAATGTGCAGTTCAGATAATACAGCAGAGACCCCAGGCCAGGGCTATGAGGAGAATGAGTAGCCCCCAGCCATGGAGGAGGCCACCCAGCTGCTGAAAGGCTCCTGGCAGCAAAGGGAGGCATCTGCTGCAGAGGACTTCTGATCCCTGCAGGCACAAGGTGGGGGGAACTCTGCGGTCCTGGCGGGGCAGAGCCAAGTCCTGACCAGGGATCTGTTCCTTGCACCTTGCCCTTGCACAGCTGGGTATCACAGGCCCCGAGGCAGTGCAGGGAGCATTCTGCAGGCCTGCGGTCATAGGAGTGAATGATCCAGACAGAGCAGAGAGCCGGCCAGGACTGAGAGAAGACAAAATAAACCCCAAGTCATAGGGGAGGCCAAACCGCTGCTGAATGGCTCCTGCCCTCTCGATTATCTGAACTCCCTTACCTGAATAAAATTCATGCTATTTGGATAATCAGGAGTACAGTGTGTACACACACACTTGTTGAAAGCTCTGTTCTACCATCCTCTCTTTATTTCTTGTTCCACTGTGAACATACACCTAAGATGCATGCTCTTACTCTTGAAACACCATATGTTTTGTCCCTAAAATTCTCCCTCAAATTAATTTGCTTCCCAGTTCCTCAGCTTATTGTAGCCAAGGATAAAAGATATCAAACGTATTTAGGATATAGAGGTGAAATATAAGCATTAATTAAAATTGTAACACAGGGCTTACAGGACTCAGGCTTATAAAATATTCAGTTTAGCCAAATAAGGCCTTAGGTCTGAAATAGGCTGACGTGTGTAGTTCACTGAGCAATAACACTCACTCACTCATACCCGTCACCCCAATCGGGGTATGGGCCGCCAACCACAGATCTCCAAAGTCCTCTATCCTGGGCCATTCGCTCTAGCTGGTTCCACGTATAGCCCATTTTTTCACTATCAGCCTGAAGGTCGCGTCGCCAGGTGTTTCTTGGACGGCCTCTTTTCTGCTTGCCTTGGGGGTTCCACCGCAGTGCCTGTCTGGTGATGTTAGTTGGCTGCTTGCGTAGTGTATGTCCTATCCAACCCCACCTTCTCCTTCTGATTTCTTCCTCTGCTGGGAGTTGACGGGTCCTCTCCAAGAGGTGGATGTTACTGATGGTGTCTGGCCAGCGGATCTGGAGAATCCTTCTGAGGCAGCTATTAATGAAGGTCTGGATCTTCCTGGTGGTTGTTTTGGTTGTCCTCCAGGTTTCAGCTCCATACAGTAGGACTGATTTCACATTGGAGTTGAACAGTCGAATTTTTATTGCCAAAGACAGCTCTCTGGAGCTCCAGATGTTCTTGAGCTGTAAGAAGGCTGCTCTTGCCTTACCAATCCTTACTTTGATGTCTGCGTCTGTGCCACCCTGCTGGTCGATGATGCTACCTAGGTAGGTGAAGGACTGCACTTCTTCCAAGGGGCTTCCATTCAGTGTGACTGGGTCGTTGCTGATGGAATTAATCCTAAGGATCTTGGTCTTGTCCTTGTGAATGTTGAGGCCAACCTGTGATGACGTGGCTGCCACAGTGTTGGTCTTCTCTTGCATCTGCTCTTTACTGTGCGAAAGGAGTGCAAGATCGTCAGCAAAGTCCAGGTCATCAAGCTGGGTCCACAACGTCCACTGGATTCCATTCCTACGCTCGTAAGTGGATGTCTTCATAATCCAATCGATGACGAGGAGAAAGAGAAGTGGTGACAACAAGCATCCTTGTCTGACTCCAGTTCGCACCTGGAAGCTGTTAGTGAGCTGCCCTCCATGGATCACTCTACAGTGTATACCATCATATGAGTTCTTGATCAGGTTGACCACCTTTGCTGGAATGCCGTAGTGCCGAAGGAGCTTCCAGAGGGTCTCTCGATCCACGCTATCGAACGCTTTCTCATAGTCAACAAAGTTGATGTACAACGAGGAGTTCCACTCCACAGACTGCTCGACTATGATGCGAAGCGTTGCTATCTGGTCCGTGCATGATCTGTTCAGCCGGAAACCTGCCTGTTCATCTCGTAGCTGTGGATCGACGGCATCCTTCATTCTCTCTAAGAGAACTCGGTTGAAGACCTTCCCTGGCACCGACAGGAGTGTGATTCCTCTATAATTGGCACAGTTGCTAAGGTCTCCTTTCTTGGGGATTTTGATGAGATATCCCTCTTTCCAGTCTGCCGGAATCACTTCTTCTTCCCATATCTTCTCAAAGAGGGGGTACAGCATTTCCACTGAAGCATCCAGGTCTGCTTTCAGGGCCTCTGCTGGGATGTCATCAGGTCCAGCCGCCTTCCTGTTCTTCATCATGGTGATGGCTTTTCTGATCTCATCTCTGGTTGGTTTATCGCAATTAATTGGGAGGTCCTCGTTGGCTGGGTTAATGTCTGGTGGATTTGGTGGTGCTGGTCTGTTCAGGAGTTCCTCAAAGTGCTCCGCCCATCTGTTCATCTGTTGTTCTATTCCTGTTATAGACTTTCCCTGCTTGTCTTTAACGGGACGTTCTGGCTTGCTGAACTTTCCAGACAGTCGCTTGGTAGTATCATACAGCTGTTTCATGTTACCGCTGTATGCTGCCTGCTCCGCTTCTGCTGCCAGTTCATCCACATACTCTCTCTTGTCCTTCCTAATATTCCTCTTCACTGCTCTGTGGGCTTCAGCATACTCTTTTTGAGCTTTGGCCTTTGCAGCTCTAGTCCTGCTGTTGTTGACTGCTGCCTTCTTCTTCTTTCTGTCTTCTATCTTGGTCAAGGTCTCTGCTGTGATCCACTCTTTCTGCTGGTGTTTCTTAATTCCAAGCACTTCCTGGCATACTAACCTAAGTGTCTCTCTCACTTTCTGCCATCTGTTTAGTACACTGTCTTCCTCTTCCTCAGACCGATCCTGTAATACTGAAAACTTATTCTTCAGCATCAGTCCAAAATCTTCCTTGGTCTTATGGTCCTTCAGAAGGCTGACGTTGTACTTCACTCTTCTGTCTGACGTATCTATCCAGTTCTGCTTCAGCTTCAGCTTCAATCTAGCCACCACTAAGTGATGGTCGGACGCCGCGTCTGCTCCTCTTCTAACTCTAACGTCCTGCAAGGATCTTCTGAACTTCTTGCTAATGCAGACATGGTCAATCTGATTTTCTGTCGTGGCTGCTGGTGATACCCAGGTACTCTTGTGGATCCGCTTGTGAGGAAAGATGCTACCTCCTATGACCAGGTTGTTAAGTGCACACAGATCCACAACTGGTGGAGTTGAGCAATAACCCTGTATCCAAAAATTGCAAAATTCTAGTAAAAGATGTGTTAACTGCTGAAGTTTTGGCCAATATGTTGCAGTGTCTCAGTTAATATAGCAAGATGACTAGTAGTAACATCTTGGGGAATTTTAACTTGATAATGTGTTATGGTAACTATTTGATATACATGGCAATGAGTAAAAACATAACTAATCAGGTAGCCTAGGGAAAAAAGGGCACCCCAAAATTAGTGGGCTGTGAAAGTACGGATAAGGAAAAAGGAGCTGGAGCTCTTACACATGAGTGAGTATCAGTGGAGGTAAGCATAACTTTGGATAAAAGGTGTTGCCTAGCCTGTGTGCTGGGGGACAATGCACAGAGAGACATCAGAATGACAAGCCCGGATGATGACAACAACGATGAAAACGAAGAGGAAGATAATGACTGACACTCTGGGGTTCCCCAGTAGGAGATATGAGTGATGACAGTCATAGGGCTAAATACTTTGCACTAGCTCTCTGTATGTTATTGTATTTCAGTGTTTATGGGATTGTCTATCTGCTTAGTGGATTTGTGATCAATTGCAATTGTTTCTTGGGTGCATCCAGGGCCTCTCATTGTGATGTGGGTGGGGAGCAATAGCTCAGTGGCTTGAACATTGGCCTGCTAAACCCAGGGTTATGAGCTCAATCCTTGAGCAGGCCATTTAGGGAACTGGGGTAAAAATCTGTCTGGGGATTGGTCCTGCTTTGAGCAGGGGGTTGGACTAGATGATCTCCTGAGTTCCCTTCCAAGTCTATGATGGCAATAATAATATTCCTGGTGCTGTAGCCCTCAGGAGACTGAACTTTTATTAACCATTGCAGTCTAAGAGATTAATCATTAATCAATACATCCATTTATTAACTAAACTACATTATCACAGGTTTTAACTTACTCCCCCATTCCCTTTCCAAGAAAGTTTTTGTTAGTCTGGAGGTTGTGGAAGGGCAAAGAATAATAATCTTTTATTAAGCAACTATGCACAGTAAGAAACTTTTACTAACAACGTTATGACTGACTGACTGACTTGAAAGAGGCCTATCCAGAATATCAGCATCAGATTTTCAAGTTCTTTAGAAAACCCTTCACACTGAATTATCAGACATGCAGCAAGCTGATGGGAGTTTAATATCTGAGATTATGTAATATACTTCCACCTTAATAAGGAAGGCAAAAAGACCAATATGGAACATTGTGTGTGGGGACCTACTGTCACCACAGACATCTATATCTTAATAATAATGGTTTCCTCAAGCCAGGGCAACATGGGATCTAGTGGGATAAGAACATTTGCAGTGCATTTATCAGTGTGACTAAAGATTGCTTTCCAAAATGTGGTGCGTGTCACATCAGTTTATGTGATCAAGAATCCCAACAGCACCATTTCTTTACTACCTGAAACTGAAGAAGTGTTTGTGGGATTGTTTGCAGATATTACCTAAAAGCCCCAAATGGGTACAATCTACAAACCATGTAATTTCTTCCAGTGGCATTGACTGCATGCTGCTGTGTGTTCAGAGCAACCAAATGTGCACTTTGCTGGAGATCACTACACCTGAACACAGATCTGAACCAGGGGATGTGGTTGCAGGAAAAAGAGGAAGTCGTGCTAAAGCAGTTTAGCCATTGCCTGCAGTACTGACAGTGCAGATATGAGGAAAATTAGAGAGCTTACATCCCCATAAGGGCTGGCTGGAGAAACTTATGCTCAGAAACATCTTTCCCTCTTCCCCCTAAGAGTTGAGGCACTATTTAATTCTGAAGGGGCAGTAAGGTAGATCAGATCACTGACTCCTCAATTGGGCAATATAGTGCCCCTTGTCCACTTCAGACCTTTGCACGAGGATGCAGAGGTGGAGAGTCTCTGGGCAGTGTAAAGCCTTCTTCATGTTTTAGGGTAGTATATTAAAACAAATATTTAAAATGTTATTTTCCCCTCCATCACACACCAGAAACATTTCCCTGTATTTTTAGACTGCACTATGATACTTCTGCTGACTCCAGCATAGATCATTTTCCTAAAGAACCATGTATACATTTGATCCTGAAAAGACCTTCATTTTTAGGGTCACACTATTTACTATATAATGCTTTGCAACTTCCATTGCATTTCACTGTTTTAATACCAATTTACTTTGCAACAAACAGACAAATTTGTTTTTTAAAAAAGTTTTAAAAAATTCTTTTTTTTTTTAAACATGTTCCTTTCTAGGAGGACGTGCTCCCAGCCATCCTTTGTGTAGCTATCCAACCCAGAGCATATGCCAGGGATGCCATCATCACCATAAAGCAGAGAATTTACAAGGACTGTAAGACCTTCACCTCATTAGAATGGATTTCTGTTTCCAATCCAATAGCAGATGGAGCTGAAGTGTTTCAAGATTTACTCTCATGACTTTAAAAAATGGAGCATGAAACCCATTCAAACTTCTGTTTGTAGCACTCCAGAAACTCACTGTCAGGGCTGTGCTAAAGGAGGTGCCGACAGTACTCCCTTCCACACTAAAGGCTTGTCTACACTGCCCCGTAGTTCAGTAACTCTCCATGTGGACGTTTCAGGCATGCATTCAGAGGTCCTGAGTGCACACTGCTATTCATACTGACTTAGTCCAAACTACAGGGCATTGTAGATATGCCCTTAGGCCCCAATTCCACAAGCTACTTCATTCAGGCAGATTCCTGTACTTTCCCCCACTGAGCACAGCAGAGCCCTTTGGCCTGTACAGCATATGGAATCAGAAAGAGCATTGCTCATCCAGATAACCACACCCGACCCCCACCTCCTCCCGCCATCTTATAAGTTTGTTCTCTTATCTGCTTCTCTTCTCATCCCTCAGTTCATTTTCTAAAATGTATTTTGCTGCTGACACTGCCTTTTTGCTAAGATACCTTCCAGCTCCTGTGTGAAAGTGGGTCGCCAGAAGCTACAGTGCTTCACACACAGCTGAAGAGGTGATGAAAGATAAGTGGCCAGGGGTTTCATGGGCATTTGTAGATAAATGAAGAGGAGGAGGTGGTCACAGGTGGGGTGGAAATTGGGTTGGGCCTTGGGTTTGTATTCAGAGCAGAATTAGTTCAAGGTATAACTCAAGTGCTGCCCCAAACTGACTCCCTCCACACACAAAAATCTCTAGCTTGAATTAAACACTGGTGCTTTAAACATGAGCTAGCTGGCCTGTCAGGGGAAGTGGATTGAAGCTCCCGTGCTGCTGACTGGAGCTAATAGTGCACAGGGAACCAGCTGCAGGCTGCAGACTTGAGTTAGTACAACTCTTCAGTTGCTAATCCAATTACTCCAAGTAGGCTAGTTCAAGTGTAGTCACTCAAACTAAATGTTGCTGTGAAGACAAGGCAGTTAGGTCATAAATTTAGGAATGCCAGTTTCTCTCTGCAAAAAAGATGTTTTGTTTTGTTGTTTTGTGTTTTAACTCAGCTTAGCTAAACTGAATTAGCTAACACTGGTTAAAATAGCCGTAAAAGACATGGCAACTCAGCTCTTAACTCCTGTTAGCAGCTTGAATTTAACTGAAGACATCCCTATAGGCTTTAACGCAAGCTGCTCACCCAAGTTAAAAGTTGAATTGTCATGTCTTCACGGCTATTTTAACCAGCGTTAGCTAATTCAGTTTAGCTAAGCTGATTTAATAAAAACCCTCCACTCTTTGCAGTGAAGACATACCTTGGGATCCACATCTGCTGTCCACATGCTCCAGCCAAGCCTTCAAGCTAGCCATTTCACCATTTTTCCCTGTCATTTTTTTCACAACTATGTCTACTTTCACACTAACTCCATGCCATTTCCCCAAAGCTGACACTTACCAGATCGATACAGTTCTTTCCTGCTTTCAGGACAAAAGGATATATCTAGTCTCTACCTTGGATCTTGAAAATATAAAATACTGAAAAATGTGAAAGCAGCAGACTGTCAAAATGACTTTCCATGACACACAACAAAACCCACCACCAATCGCAAGCAACTGCAGTTGAAGCAGAAAATGGTGCAAGTGCCACACAAGGAGCTAAGGGAATTAATTCACATTTTATTTGGTTTAATGTTGATCCCCTCTCTTTTGTTGTGTACTAATCCTGATGGTATCACTTTTTAGTTCCTGCCCATAAAATATACTTCTTTTACAAAAACAAACAAAAAAATCTCCTATCCTGGAAAGTCCCAATGCACTCAGAGATAATATGTTGGCCTCCATCCATTGTCTGCTTTAAAGCTTCCTTTGCAGCTTCAATTCACAGCACTCTAATCGAAATAAGGGGAAATCAGCTGAAAAAAGATGTCAGATTTCAGCCATAATAATACTCAAAAACCCCAGAGTTGTTTCAAGACCAAGAATCTTTTTGATGAATATTTCTCCTCATCTCCAAAAACACAAAACAAAGCTTACATAAAACTAAAGTATATTCTACCACTTTCCCCTCTGGCTATTAACTATGCAGAAAGATGTCCTGTGAACTGTATCGCTGAATACCTTCTAGAAACCCTGCACCATGGCTTGTCAACTTGTGTAATATTGCCCTCTACTGGATGGAATACATCTCAGCTTCATGTTAATGTTCAGCAGTTTCCTGGTGGGGCTGGAAACATCTAACCCCCTCCACATAAATGGGCTTTGCAGAAAGATTATTATTTATTACTGAGATAGTGTCATAGAGGTCCATGGCATTTTACAAAATCAAGTGAAGACGGAGTCCTCACTTGCAAGAGCTTAGATTGCTTAGACTGAACGACAAGTCAATAGTTTCTCTGAGTTACTCAGCAATAAAAACAGATCTCCTAAAATGATGATCACAGATGACATTATTGCAGAGTTACACAAGGCAAAGAGTGTCTCAAGATACATCAAAGCAGACAGAAAAAGAGTTGGTTCCAAGAGAGAGAGAGACAGAGACATGTAGAGCGCGGACAGCCAGTGTCCTAGAGCTGCTTCACTGCCTGTATCTATAAACTGAGCTTTTCTAACATGTCTCTGAGAACATTCACAATCCAATAAAAGAAATTTACATCAGGAACAAACAGGAAAAATATTCTCACAAAATAAACCATCTCCACAAACCTGACCCTCCCACTCTAACACATGCTCAGAAAACTTTTCTGTTTTTCAGTTTATATGCTGTTTTGGGGGCAGGGGGGAGCCTTGCATTTCATTCAGTCTAAAGGCCAACAAGCTCAAGTTCTTTCAGACCTGTAGGGCAGATGAATTCCAGAGAACGCCAGTTTCCTGATGTTTAAACCTAGGAAGTGTTAACTCTACACCCTCAGCTGCTACTGTGGTGCATGGGGACAGAAGCAGTCACTCAGGTAGCCAACCATATATGGTGCTTTATAGATTAAAGTCAACATTTTGATTTAGCAAACCGGGCGTTAGTGCAATTCCTAGATAGCTACTGTGATATATTCCTTGTTTCCCACACCATCCAACAGCCAACCAAATTCTGTTCAAGCCCTAGCTTCCCAATGGCCTTCGGAGATAGCCCCAAGTAAAATCCATTGCAACGATCTAGTCTTGAAGTCACAGAGGCACTGAATGGTAAGGGAAGATCCTGAATAGAAAAAAATAAAAAGTTCTCAAACTCTTTATCAGACCTGGATGACTCCTAGGCACGGTCACTCTGGGATAACTGATATTGACGTGGAATCCAATAGCTTACCCTCAAATTGTCATCTTCTTGAGCAAAGGAAGGTCAAAACTTCTCTATAAGGGGGGCATGACACAACTTTAGAATACCTTCCCTCCCCTGTTCCCTAGCATCCTCTGTATCTTCTCAGGTTTCAGCCTCAGCTAGCTCACCCTCATCCAACTTCCAACCATGACCAGGCACTAAGGGTAGAATTCACCCCTGTGCGGAAGGCCAGCACAAGACCTATGAACCACTTATGTCCAGTGATCTTGGTTACTTAGTTATGTAATTAAGGCCTAGTGTCTGGTTTCTCTACAGGGGTGAATTTCACTCTATTACAGCAGACACTTCCTCATATAATTTGTTCTTTACTTCTGGGGGAATTCTGCACCATTGAACAAAGCATACTTTTGCAAAAATTAATGTTGGGCACACAGAATTTCCTTCCCCTCACACCCCAGAAATGGGCTGCAAAGATGTTGGCCACCACTAGGGACTGCTGGACCTAGCAGAGTCCAGCTCACAAATAGAAGACAAGGCCAGGGAGAGGGGGAGGTGGAGGGAACTGGAGGGTTTCCATCAGCTGTAGTTCCCAGCATGCCCTGAAGGAAGGAGGCAGCAGTGAGCAGGAAACTCCATGCAAGCCGAGGATCCTCCCTCTGAACCCCTGGGCTCTAGGATGATAGGGTCTCTAAGTGTCTGGGCCATGGAGGGGCATAGCAGGCCTCTGGAGGGTAGGGGGTGTGAGTGCCTGGCCCTCCAGCTGGTTTCCAGAGGGGAGGGGGCAGAGAAGCAGGAACTGGATTGTCACAGGGATTTCATTAACACACTACATCTGAGGGATTTTTTTGTGTGTGTCTGTACTGTTACAACCATACTTGCTGATGAGTATTTTGAAATAAATTACCAAAATAATTGAGACTGGCATAATTATATAGTGTTAGTATGACAAATAAAATCTGCAGAATTTTAAAATACTGTGTGTAGAATTTTTAATTTTTTGGTGCAGAATTTCCCCAGTAGTTCTTGATGCATATTTCATTTTCAAACCACCCATAATGCCCTCAATATGAACCATGAAGATCTAACCATTGAAGAGATATTCAGCTATTTTTATTGCTTTCTTTGGATATAGTCATTTCTCACTGGTTGAGGGTAAAAGTTTTTAATAAGGATCAAATATAATGGCAGATACAACATAATGCAAAAAACAGTTTTGAATTGCACATGAGTTATTCTTTATATATTTCATATCATGTTTTAACCTTACTTCATTTGCTTTTAAGAGATGTGGATAAGTTTAAATCCCAACAGCACAGTAGAGTGGCCTACGGAAGGAAAAATACTCAAGGAATTTATGTCTGATATGCAGAAAAAGCTTAAACCTGGCAAAGTCTTCATACATACTAGATAAAGGACTTAGAAAACAGATGTTCCTTCTTCCTAGCAGCCAAGAGCTTCTAATATCCCAACAACTTGTTAATCAGCCAACGTATGGTACTAATTTGCAAAGTCATACTGGTGTGTTTTGCTATTTACATGGTTTTTTCCTAAGGAACTATTGTTAAAATCCAGCCATTGATGTGGAATCGTGTGATAGTCATTTTTCATCTCCATATTTTTAAATTTATTAGGAAATGAAGAAGTGACTAGAAAAGCCATTTTGATTTTTCAAAAGGTTGAAAAGTCTGTCACACATTTAGACACTTATCAAAACCACATTTTCATAGGGCTTCATACAATGCATGAATTTAATTAAATATATTTTTATAAGAATTAGGTGATTTTTTCACCACTCAAAAGTTGCTGAAAGTACATTAGAATTCACTTCAAAACTACAACATTAAAATGTTGCTAACAGTTTGTAACCAGATAAATTAATAGTTCAGGTCAAATCTCCACAATCAAGGACAATTTTATGTAGCTGGGTAGCATCATTAGCTGGCGCCCCATCTTCGAATACACAATAGAGGCCAGATACTAAACTATGAATTTTTTGGCTTGTACTCTAAGATAATGTAAAATAAATAGATTGTTATTTCAAATAATTTTTTATAAATGTAAATTTTGAACCATTGAACCACCTATTAGCCATATGGTAGACCATACTGTCTCCTGAAGAGCCATTATAATTCATTTGCAGTATGATTCTTGTAACATTCATCTAGTGAAGCAAATATATATTTTTTAAATTAATCCTAGAAATGTATTTAAATGCTAAAATAACATTGGTCTTGCTTCTATCAATCCTCTATAATTTACTTACCATCCATCTGTTGGACCTTAATGGCTTCTGATATTGTTGTCCGACTTCAGTATAGCTCTGTTCCACACCCATTTTGTTGTATCCATATACCCCGCTCTTAGTAGATGGCATAATCTCTCTCTAGGGTCTAAGGTAGCTCTTTCAGCTAATTTATATTGTTTGTTCTGCCCACGACTAATAAAGTAAGAGGGAAAATGCTGAGATTTTTCATTTAAAAATCACTATGAATAATTTTAGGGGTGGAGAAAATCACCACGATGGACACCCAAGCCTGGCAAGCAGAGGAGTTTTAAGCTATTTTTTTAAACTGTAAGAGCCAGAGTCTTTCATATTTTTAATGAAATCTTAGGTTAAATGGTGTAAAAGCAGAGAGATTCACCAGACCTTTCACTGAAGTGAGCTCACACGTAGAAATTGCCATTCACCTGCCTCAATGGGTGGGAAACTGGTTGGGCCCAGCAGCAACTGGGACAGGCTCAGGTTCTAGCAACTCATTGGCTGGCTTGGGGAGGAAGGAAGCCCCCTTCTTCATTAATTTAAGCCCTAGCCCAAGCCATATAGAGTCTCTTTTTGCTCCACTCCAGCAACCCCACCCTGTATGAATAGCCTCAGACTGTGTTCTGGAGATGCTGCATGTTGCCTTACCGGTCGCCTATTTTGGGGTCAGGAAGGAATTTTTGCTTCCCATTAGGGCCAAATTGGCAGAGACCTGCACAGGTTTTTGCCATCCTCACAGCATTTAATAATTTGTAATAGTACTTGGTAAGGATGTTAGTTTGTCACAACTTGCAGCTGGTTTCCAGTCCAGTTAAAAGCAATGGCTCCAAAAGTAAAAGACTTGAGATTTTAATGATGGGCCTTGTGCTCACAGGATAGAAGACCTTGTGGCCTTCACGGGTTGAGGTCCCTCATTTTAGTACCCTCTGTCACCTGTGTGGGATTTGTGAGTGGTAGGACTCAGAAGAATGAGCCGAATCCTAGGGGTAAGTTAAATAGAGTCAACCTCCAGTTATGTTTATGGTAGGAGCCCTGTAACCTATTCACTGGAACCATTTAAAATGCCCGGTACTTCAGAGTCTGGGTGATGGGGAGAGTCCTCCCTTTTGTTAAGTTTAATAAATTTGTGGCCTGCCCCTTAAAATACATCTCTGTGTTTGTTCTCATTTGCCACTGTCCACATCGACACCTCTAATGCTGGAAATTATTGGAAACCTTTTGCCATGGTAGAATCAATCCTATGTGTTAGTTCTTATTGAGGATTAAAATACAGAACAGATATGAAACTTTTAGATAAAGCCATTTTTGAGTTATAATTGGAAAACTTAATGTTAGAACAATTTTCAGTAGGTGAAAAACACCAACTTTTCAAAGTCTCATAACTGAGAAATAGCATGTCCAATTTAACTCAAATTTTTAATTGTTTTTTTTAGCCTAAACAAAAGAAAAGATGTTCTTTCAGTTTAGAAGGTCAAAATAAAAAAGCTGGCTAATAACTATAATTACAGCATCACTGTTGGATTGTGTCTCCTTAATGTTGTTATAATAAACATTTTCTGCAAGATTATAAAATCTAAACAAGAGCTCTAATGTAGAAGTTCTCAAACCTTCCATAACATAAACATCAACATCATTTTAATAGAGTGAGAAAGGGTATGTCTGGCTACCTATCTGCAATCTCATAAAACTCGTGTAGCAACTACAGCAGTTACTTATATGGAAAAGTAACATTAGGAAAATACTGGATATATTTTTAGTGCTCTTTAATTCAGTAAGTATTTGTTTCATCTCCATTTTCCCATCTTTTCTGGTGCACTCAGTTGGAAAAAGGGGGGAATGAGCCAGCACATGTGACCATCCTGTTCTCCATGGTCATCCAGGAAATGCTCCACAGACTTCAGTTTGCAAGCTTCTACTCTAATGCATCCAGTTTTGAAACAGCAGTACAAATTAAATTAAAACATTACTAAATATTTTTAAAATCACAGCAAACTTACTTTAGATTGTTAGACTGTGGGTGCAGCAACCTTGCTTTACACCTGCTTATAATAGGATGGCAGATTTTGGAAAGTACACTTCAGTCATCCTGATGCTAGGTGCTTGTGTAACCCACACACCTTGTGGGTGTGGTGTTCTGTCCCATCCAGTGGCACCAAGACCGCTTAGAGAGATTTAAATGAGTCTGCTATACAGCCTTAGCTAACAGAGAGTTGACTTTTAGCTCATGCAATAGAGGCTCATGCACTAAAACTCCAGAGGTCACTGGTTTGATCCCACCCAACCACTGGGGTCATTGGCATTACAACCGGGGGCTCATCCGGGGGCACTTCCTCAGCTAAGGGAAGCATGTAACCCACACGCATTCTGGGTGTGGTGTTCTGTCCCATCTAGTGGCACTGAGACCACTTAGAGAGAGTTAAATGAGCCTGCTCTACAGCCTTAGTTAAGAGGCAGTTGGCTTTTAGCTCAAGTGGTAGAGGCTCATGCACTAAGCTCCAGAGGTCCCTGATTAGATCCCCCATGCTGACAGCCAGGGTCCGTCAGTGTTACACTTGCAACCCTGTATAGAGAGGTTGAAGTATTTTGCAGACAAACTCTGGTGTTAGATCAGGTGTGAGGGTCCAAACAGCACCAATCTTGGAGAATAAAAAGGAGGGAGTGTCTCTTTCAGGCAGTGGAAACTACAGTCAAGAACAAGAGATTTGGCAGGGAAAGCCTACGAACAGCCAATCTTGGGGAGAAAGCTTAGGTTGACATTTCTGTTTTGTGGTTGTTTTCTTAAGTCAAAAATAAAAACAAAGGAGATAAATTTGGATTGTGTACACAAGGTATATATTCTGTTTGGAGAGGGGTAGGAACTTTTTATGTTTTTATCATAATGCACAGTTATGGCATGATAAAAAATAACCCCTTAAATAAACCACCTATGAAAGCTTGTTTACCAGCACAAAGACTGCCTCACAATTTTATTGCTTCATAGGCAGCATGGTAACCATACCATTTCTATAAAAACAAGTTAATTGCTTTTAGATTTGGCAATGTCTAATAGATTTTTAAAAGGCTTTATGATCCCATTAAAGTAATAAGAATTGATCATCGCCAATTTTCTTTCATGACTCTGAAAGTGTGGAATTTGGCTCTTACTTGATTCACGAGTTGAAATCTGGGATTTTGGCTTGCAAGACTGTTTTGGATTTTATCCTTTTAGTATTTCAAAATAAAGAAAAATACAGCAAACTGAAAAGTAGGGCAAAGTAAATAATCTTCAAATTAAAAATTGCAACATCTGCCTTACTAGACACTTGAAAAGTTTTCTAAACTCATATAGTTGGAAGATAGTCTGGTTTAGTCTAAGTTGTTTATTCATTATTAAACATTGATCAAATCTATTTTAAGTTATATAAAATTACACCATACAACTCTATGTTGCTTATCTGCAGAGAGATTGCAAACTCCTTCAAGCAGGGACTGAGAGTGCCTTTGCATTTGTACAGCACCTAGCATGATGAGGTCCTATGTCCTGACAGGGGCTTCTGGATGCTATCCATGAATGCACATATAACAGCCACAAGAATGATTAAAGGATTAGAAACCTGCCTTATAGTGATAAACTCAAGAAGCTCAATCTATTTAGCTTAACAAAGAGAAGGTTAAAGGGTGACCTGATCAGTCTCTAAGTACCTACATGGGGAACAAATATTTGGTAATGGGCTCTTGTCTATCAGACAGAAGTATAAGAAGAGCTTATGACTGGAAGTTGAAGCTAGAAAAATTCAGACCAGAAAGAAGGTGTACATTTTTAACAGCAAGAGTAAGTAACCATTGGAACCAAGAGTCCTGGTGTATTCTCCATCACTAGCAATTTTCAAATCAAGTTTGGATGTTTTTTCTAAGAGAGACATGCTCTAGGAATTATTCTGGGGAAGTTCTCTAGCTTTTGTTATACAGGAGGTCAGACTAGATGATCAGAATGGATCTTTCTGGCCTTGGAATCTGTGAATCTATGCAGGGGTTCTCAGGACAAATCTTTTGGTGGCATCAGTGTGCGGCCACCAATTCTTGCTGGTGGCCGCTCTCACACTTTTTCCTAAAACACTTAATTAGCTTTAGGAAAAACAAATAAATATGCACATACACACGTCCAAATCATTGTAATTTATTTATTGCTAGCTAGTAAGTCCATTGTAAAAAGTGATATTAACAAACATACAAGTATCATTTTTCACAAGAGATTTATTCAGCCCTAGCAAACCTAGGGACAAATTAAGCTCCGGATGGGGGTTTGAGGGAGGCAAGGGGGCCATGTACAAGGGGTTGGGTGGGTGGGGACCCAGGGAAGCATCAGGGGGCTGCAGCCTGAAGCCCCATAGCCAGAGCCTGAAGCCCCATGGCCAGCGGACAGGGCCTGGGAATGGAGCCCGAAGCCATGGGCTGGAGCCTGGAACCTACCATCACACACCTGGAACCTGAGGATGGAGCCTGAAGCCCAATGGCCAGAGCCTGCCACCCCCAAGGCTGAACCCCACCGCCACTGGGAAGATGGGGAAATCACTGGCTGCCTGCTCCTCCAGTGTTGTGCCCTAGGTGACTCCAGAGGGGGGTGGGGCCCAACCCCTGCTGGTGGCCCCAGCAACTAACACCAAGGTGGTGCATCCAGAAGCAACAGGGAGGGGAGGGGCTGCTACTTTACCCCCTTCCCCCAATCACAGACAGGAGGCTGTGGCCGCAAGAAAAGCCCCTGGTGGCACCATTTGAGAAACATTGATATAGCAATGAAGTATAATAATCCCTTCTTAGTAAAATGTTTAGTTTCCATCTAAAGAAATTCAGTCATAAATCTTGTTCACCGTCCACATGAATGAACCTGTATCTGTGTAATAAATATAGCACAAATAGTCTAACATTGGCACACATGCTACAGCAGCCTTTCAAAGCAGCTGTTTGATGTGCAAGATGAAAAAAAATTTCTTGTCAGCCATGTTTGGTTTTAGTTTATTGGGGAGGGGAGGAGCGGAGAAGAAACAACTCCTTTTGCTGGCTAACACGTGCAAACGGTGATAAATGTCAGAGGGCGGCACACTGGCGCATAAGAGCAGCTTTAAGGTGTAAAATAAACACTGGCAGCTTGAAGACAATGTCAGAGGATGTTTTGATAAATTACCTGGCCTAGTTTGTTTTTTCATTCTCACTTTTTCTTATTTGTTTTATTTATTTATTCTGCTGCAACCAGAAAAGACAAAAAGATCCGCACACTCAAAAAACCCTGGCACCTTCAAAGGTGTAGCAAACTTATACTTCCCAGAGTTTAAACTCTATAAGGCAGACTTCATTGGGTGGGTGGGTGGGTGGGTGAGAAAGAGAGAGACAGACAGACAGACAGACAGACACAGAGAACAATTAATGATAAAGTCACAAGGATGAAAGCAAATGTCATACTGGGAGGCAAGGAGGAATGCAGAGCTGACTGCATGGGATTTTGGACCTGTTCTGATTTTTACCAAAGCTATTTACCTGCTCACACTGAAAACAGTAGAAAATGCTTATGCCATTAGGAGAGATGTTTCTGAATAAGGTCAACAAATATTTATTCATGTACCATCTTGCTAGTTTTCAGTTAAGCTAAGACAAAAGTATAGCGATATGAACACTAACTTTAATAAGGTCACATCCAATCAGTTATCCTGGGCTTGCTTAGAGGGATGAGTATATTGCACAGACTCTCTAATAGATATTTGAACAGAACCATCTGACTCACCTAGGCACCCAAAAAGAATCTGAACACTCTAAGAAGAATGTGGATGTTATAGGTGTAGAATACTGATAGTACTGGTCTCCTTTCATCCTGGCTCCTGGATACTGAAGCGTATTCCAAATGTGTCAGCCAAGCACCTAGGCAGCCTGTCTTGATGTTTTACATTAAAAAATGCAGTTCATGTGCAATAGGTGTATGTTTTTCATAAAATGTTACATCATTCCCAGATCCCCTGACTGTTTTTCTACTGAGTTCACTGTAATTATACACAGTATTTGCCACGTCCCTTTCCCCCAAGAAAGCAGGTAAATCGTTTTAGATTTACAGCTCAGGAAGCTTAATTTGCAGATAAAAATCAAGCGGCACAGAATCAAAAGCTATATATTGAACTTTTAACTTACTTAACTATCATCCTTCTCCAACAAAGCCTTCTGCCCCAGCTATCAGCAAGGAAAAGTGAATTTCCTCCTTTTTAGACTATTTTTGACACGGACTCCAATAAGCCTTCCTTTTCAAGTTAGCCTTCAACAGCAACAGGAAGCTAATTTCAACCCTACACTCATCCACAGGGAGGAACAACACACACACACACGTTTTTGGCTGCAGCTTCTCTACAAGTCAGCATAGCAACAGAACTTAAGAAAGAAGATCTCTGAGCTTTGAACAAAACAGTTTCCAAAACACTTCACAACTGCAGAAGCATGAAATTATGGCACAGTGCTCACTCTTCTTTCCTCTAAGGTCCAGAAAAAGTCTTTGCTGAGATCAGTTTTAATAAGGAAGTCAGTCTTCCCTGACCTGTGGATGCATACAACTGCACTCTTATAGAATCAGTCCTGATAAATAATCCAGCAACAGTTTATGAAGGATAATAAGGGAGATATTGCCTCATCTCCAGAATGTTAAGCAAACGTTAAATTAAGCCAAAACAGCTGCATCGACATGGTCAACTAAAGCCTCCCACTATTGCACGAGCAACAGCGGTTAGTAAACAAAGGACTCCGGTGTTTTTACCACTGTGTACTAACACTGCTCAAAGAAGGTCTCACTGCAGGGCAAAGCAAGAAAGGGTTGTGGAACATATTTTCAACAGCTGGCTTTAAAATCTGAATTACACAGTCCAGAGTAGCCTTTATTTTAAGAATGTAGTGATGTGGAAAGCCAGTCAACCCCTGAACAATCTACTGGACTCTTTACTGTGGGCAATTTTCATCTTTATGTCTGAGCATACACAACTGTCCAGTGCTACAGGAAAATGTAACATTTCACATCAACTGGGAATTCGTTGTGTCTAGTAACAGAAAAATAGGGGTGTCCCCCTACAAGCAATGCACATAATGATCAGCATTTTATTCTCTCTCCCCCCCATTCTTCTAAATCCTCTCCTGTGTTAAAAGATGAAGAAGGGGCCTCTGTAGGAACAAATGTCCAGGAGGATCTTCTAATGGAGATGCCCCCACATTATATGGTAACTTCTCTTGTTCCCTAGCAGAGAGAGCCACTGGGCACATTTGGAAATCTGGTGTAACCCAGGAGATATGGGAGGCCACAGTCATCTGTGGAGCGGCTCTGAATCTCTGCCCTGGTATTCACTTTTTGCAGCTCCACTAGAGCTATGCTATGAGGGAATCAGGGCCAGCCTGGGGAGACTATATGGAACAATACGTACCTTTTTTCCAGAGATTTTCTGCAGTGTTTATCTCCCTCTGGCCTGAGCACTGCCCTTGCTACCTCTATCCTTTTCATCTCTTTACTATGGGCATAGACCTGACAAACACAGAGGGGCACCAAGGGGATGAAGTGCCCCAGAGGTAAAGAATCCATGGGGAGAAGGAGGGCACCACCTATGGCGACAACCCTCCATATATAGATCTATGACAATTTGACCAACTGAAATCTAAGATACTTTGAGAACAAGCTAAATTGAAGTTGATCCCTGAATCAGAGCTTCATTCTAACAATTACTTTTTTAAATGGAAAAATGCAGAGCACAGGCAGGTGCTCACCAAGCACAGAGGCAGTGATAAACTAGAAACATTAACACAGAGACACAAAATATACAGGCAACCCAGAAAGAACCACATTACCATCAATGGGAGGAAGGGGGGAGAGTTGCAATTGAAAGATATTTTCCCCAGTGGTGTAGAAAGTATGAAGAAATACAGAAAAGATACTTCCTATAATTATCTGGCAAAGTAAGAAATCTTCTACTAAAGAGCAAGGAAATAAAATTGAGCATACTTCTAGGACTAGTCAAAGAGACAGCAGAAATGACTTGACAATGTGCGCTTACCAGCTATCTGTTTTGCATGAATGCTATTACCAAATGGACTCAAAGTACAAACATTCACTGATATGCTGAAGCCTTACCCTGGGCTGATACTTGGTTGTACTTTATTTAACATTGGCAACACTTGTATCTCTTGTAATCTCAATAAAATGTGGTACACATCAATTCAGATTATGATTGTTATTTCATCTGAGAAAAAGAGGTAACACCTCAAGCTAATTTGATTTCCATACTAAAATCCAGGATTTTCTAAATATTGTGCTAAATGCCAAAACATCTAAATCTAAGATATAGGCTGAACCTAAAATCCTATATAAAAACTGCAACTTAAAGCAGTGAAAATATATTTCAATTATGTCCTTGACTAGATCCTGGTTCTACCAATCTTGTAAATTGTGCCATTAAGGTACATCAAAGGGTTTATGTAATTATTCATTAATAAAAGCCATAAATAAATAAAGGAGATGTGTTCTTAGCAAGTTACCAGAAAACTTAAACAGGACTCATTTAGTATAATATGAGGTTTTCTGCTGTCAATAAGAAATATTCACTGCAGTCTCATAATATTAAAGACACACTTAGATAAAGAACAAGAAAAATAGAAAAAAAGATTAAGGTCCAAAGGCCAAAAAAAGCTTATTTTATAGTATTTACAATGCATTTTAGCCAGTGAGGCAAACAGAATAGAATTCTTACCTAATGGAAGACAGACTGCTACTTTCTCTGTCAGAAAGTTTACCAATTGTTTAGCTAGGAAGCAGAAGGAGAGGGGGGCGGGAAAGAGAAGGAGTTACTATACCCTGATATGGAATTATTTTTTGAAGAAGTAATTCTGCAGTCTACAAGGAATCTCAAACACTCACAAGTACCCTGTGCAGGTTAATGTACTGCACAGGAAAGGTGTACATTTCAATTAATTCTTTTCTTACCTAAATGTTAATCTTATAATATCAGTTAATTTTTTACACTTCTGGTTTCCATCCTCCTTACAACACGCACAGCAGTATATTTATACAGCACCAAAATCTATATCTTAGACAACGTGTGCTTATATATTTTATAGTATAACACAAGCAGTACTTAGATTTTGACTGTGAACCAGAGGACATACATACTGAGTACACAGATAAGGATTCAGTATTCTACAATCTTTATGATCTCAGTCGCAAGGGTCATTATCCTGCCTAAGTATACACACTCATTATTATTGTTATTTGTTTATGGTAACACTCAGGATGTGCTTCATGCTTTCTATACATTCAAGAAGAGATGGTATCTGCTCCAAAGAGCTCAAGTCTCAGACCAGACAGAGGTAGGTGGAAGGGAACAACAGGAAAGTTTTATACACATCAACGCAATTCATTACAAATTGTATGGCAGCAGCGGGTCTTTAAAAGGAACTGTTTAAATGTAGACAAAATACAGCCCTTGCAGGCAGATGAGTTCAAGGAGCTACCTTGCACAAGAGAGTGCATGGGCGAAGCTGACAAAGGGGAGGACAAGCCTGAGAACATGCACAGACCAGTGAAGGGGAGAATGATGCAAAGCTTGACAACGGAGGTTAAAGAGAAAAGAGCTGAGACATATAGAGCTTTGAAGGTGGTAACAAAAAATGTGGAGAACAGTGGATGGAGGAGTCCATGGAGGGATTCTGGGCGGGCAGTGACATGATCTAACTGATGGGCAAGGAAGATGTCCTGAAGATAAACATGAAGCTTAGGTCACTATTAGAATTGCACCACAAATGGAGTCTCCAATCCAGACTTCCTGGAATTCTGGGGGAAGCTTCATGAACTCCCTAATCTGACCCCGACCATACTGTTTGCGTTTTATGCTGGATTCAAAATCTGAGAGGCTTCATATAATAATTGCCATTTGTTTCTAGCAGTGCCCACAATGCTCTAGAATCTTACAAACACAGGAGGTACAATTGCTGCGCTGAAAAGCTGACAGTCCAAAAAGTCAAAACAAAACAAACGATAGAGAAATAAGACCAACATAAAAGTAACATGGTCAGTTAGGGACTGGCCATGTTCTAATAATAAAAAATGTATATTTTAATACAAAGATATCCCCAAGTATCCAACAACCTCACTAAAATCAACCAGTTAGCTACCTGTAGGAGTCACAGTAGAAGTGGGTCTTTAGGCAGGACTTGAATGCAGGAGAAAAGCAGTTCAACACAGATGTTCACAAGGATGTTCCATGCGATGAGGGTGGCACAGAAAATAGGCAAAATCTCCCAAGGTTCCCATTATTTAGTGCCAAAATTTCACAAGAGCTTTACGACCTGATTTGGGCTCAGACCCAAAACCTGTCCTTAACCTATCACGAATCTGAACCTCACTTCCTCATCCCAGTGCTACTATTTATTCTATAGCACTGCAGATCTGCGTAGCATTTCATGGACAAAGTGAAATGACAGGCCCCAGCCTAGAGAAGCTTACAATCAATATTAGGGCCTTCTCCTATTGCAGTAAATGGAAGTTTTTCCACTGACTTCAAAAAGAGCAAGATCCAGGACTAATTTAAACTGAGGACACTGAGGATGGACAAAAAAAATGTGTGCGGGGGGGAGAGGTGAGGGAGCAGGAAGAGGATGGAAAAAGGAAAGAAGTCACAGTAGAAGAGAGTTATAGTGAAAGTGTAACAAAGAAGTATGCCTTTGTGATGTACACAAACTGTTGGGAGGATATTTTAAATAATGTGAGTATTTTTAACAAAATATATATTATATTAAAGGTTTGAAAGGAACAAAGACAGGCAGGAGTCGGAGTGGGAGTTAGGAGTAAAAGGCTGATCACCTGTGAGTTGTAGGAGTAAAAATTATCACTGACATTTTAAGAATAGATATACCGGTAAGTCACACAGGGATAGGATGAAAAAAGGATGGGACCCTGGATTCTTGAGGCACACTAGCAAAGTGGAAAAGGAGCAGGAACAGCCCCTGAGGGAGCAGAACCTGTGTCTGGAGCAGCAGGAGGCAATGAGTTTAAGTCCAGAACTGCAAAATCCCAGGAACCATTAGGAAAGGGATTGATAAGACAGAACATATCATAATACTACTATATAAATTTATGGTACACCCACACCTTGAATACTATGTGCAGTTCTTGTCACCGCATCTCAAAAAAGATACTTCAGAATTGAAAAAGGTAACAGAGAAGGGCAACAAAAATGATTAAGGATATGGAATAGCTTCCATACAAGAAGCGATTAAAAAGACTGGGATTGTTTAGCTTGGAAAAAGAGATGATTGAGGGTGGATATGATAGAGGTCTACAAAATCTTGAATGGTATGGAGAAAGTAAATAAGGAAGCGTTATTTACCACTTCACATAACATAAGAACTAGGGGGTCAGCCAATTAAATTAATAGACAGCAGGTTTAAAACAAACATAAGGAAGTACTTCTTCACACAACACACAGTCAACATGTTGAACTCATTGCCAGGGGCCACTGTGGCAGCCAAAAATATAACTGGGTTCAAAAAAGAATTAGATAATTCTAATGGAGGATAGGTCCATCGATGGCTATTGGCCAAATGTATGCTTTGGGTGTCCCTAAACCTTTGACTGCTAGAAGCTGGGACTGGATGACGGGGGATGGATCACTTGATAAGTTGCCCTGATCATCCATGCTCAAGCATCTGGCATTAGCCACTGCTGGAAGAGAGGATACTGTGCTAGATGCACCATTGGTCTGACCCAGAATGGCCATTCTTATGTTCTAAAGAAAGAGAAGGATGAGAGTCTAGAAGTAATTAAAATACCAGGTTATATTCTCAGATATACTAGGCATGTTGGAGATCAGAATTTAGTTACCTATAGTAGAATTCCCTCTAAACCCCCATGCCTTCATAATCTGCAGTGCCAGGCACTCTTGTTTGCAGTTTCAGCTGAAGGTCTACAGACTGAATGAGCAACATGCCTAAACTATCTTATCTACTCTGCTGGAAAAGTAATCCCCTGGTGAAGCACAGTGGCACAAAAGTGTGGAAAGTTTGCACTGTTGCTGCCAGTGTGATAATGGCTCTGTGATAGTTAATCTCCAGTACTATTAATCTAATACCTTGTGGGACCACTAACATTAACTTTGAAAACATATGGGTTTGATCATGTGGTCTTTTCCCCTTTTTTGTGTGCGCTACATTATTGATAATGTACTTCCATACGGGGCAATAATTTATCATCAGGGTTTTAGAAGAATAACTGAAAGGGAAGAAACAACTTCAGAGACCTAGGAGGAGCAAAAGACAAGTAGTAAGGAGCTAAGGAAAAAGAAACCACAAAAATCTAAAAATAGAGGGTCCAGTAGGAAGTTCCTGTAGAGAGATTTGATCTGCTATTGTATTCAGATCCTGGCATTACAAATTAAGGTCTAGAAGAAGTCATCATCTTTAATACATCATCTCCTTCCTACTGTTCCTTAAACCAAAGAAGCTGATTAAACATCCTGCCACACTCTGGTAACCCTAACAGTACATTTTTTCCATTTCACACTGTAAAAGGTCGGTTACATGTTAAATTGCTCTTCTCTTTGCAAACTGACACTAACCCTTATAAAACTCAGTAACAGTTGCACTTTTGGTCTTTTCAGCCAACCACGAAAGCATTAAAATGTAGCATCAGACAACCAGTTACACGCACACGTTAGGAATAAATATTTGCCTCTCTTTAAAGAGCTTGACTTTTACATTAATTTAGTTAAGCTGCAGTTCTTCACATCTCCACGCCTTTTCTTTCTTTACACCCACATGAGATGAATGGAGGTAAGATCTTATTATAAATAAATATTTAACCTGTCTTGATCTCATAACTTGTTAAACAATATAAAGAGCAGAAGATTTAGACAGGGATCTTAGTGATACAGTGCTACATTTCCTTCAAAATGTAATTTTAAATTTGTTTTTTGAAAAAAGTATAGGGCTTTTAAATGGAAAGACTGAAAACAATATAAATTTGAAAGCATTAAGAATCTAACTTCTATTAGCATTTATTTTCCTCCTAGAACCAATGTTGTTCCAAACACACTCATTTATGAGCACCTAAGTTACCAACTGGAAAGAAGACGTTTATAAACTGCTGCCAAGTTAAACCAGCAAAAATGTATAATTTTTTTTTTATATTTTATGAGAGATAAAAGTGTCCACAACTAAATACTGCAGGATCTCTGCTGCAGTGGAGTTTGTGAGATCCCTGGCACTGCTTGGTGGGCTCTTTACCGACTTTTCTGCAATTTTCTATTAAGTAGTGGTTGGAGTTCATGGGGATGTTGGGTCGAGATCATTTGTGGGTTCACATGACTCATTAGCTGGAAATAAATGGAACCCAGGCAACTCTGCAAACTCCCAGTACAGGCAGTGTGGTCACGTGGATAGAGCACTAGACCAGAGAGTCAATGGACCTAGGTTTTATTCCTAGTTACATGACCCTCATCAACTCACTGTCTCTCAGTTTTCCTGTTTGTAAAAAGGAGGTAATGATCCTTACACTCCATTTTGAGACGTACAGATGATCTGCACGGAGTATCCTTATTACTTTTCATTGTCCATCACAACTCATACACTTCACATTCATATTGTGTGTGTGTGTGTGTGTGTGTGTGTGTATGTGTGTGTGTGTGTGTATTAGACAACCTGAAACCTTGCTTTTTCTAAAATGTTTTTAACCAATTGTGGAAACTTGGGCTGTAGATTAATCGCAATCTCAAAAAAATTAATCATGATTAATCACACTTTTAACTGCACTGTTAAAAAATAGAATACCAATTGAAATATATTAAATATTTTTGGATTTTTTCTACATTTTCAAATATATTGATTTCAATTACAACACAGAATACAATGCATACAGTGCTCAATTTGTATTATTTTTATTACAAATATTTGCACTGCAAAATGATAAACAAAAATAGTATTTTTCAATTCACCTCATACTAGTACTGTAGTACAATCTCTTTGTTGTGAAATGTAGATTTTTTTTTGTTACCTAACTGCACTCAAAAAACAAAAACATGTCAAACTTCAGAGTCTACCAGTCCACTCAGTCCTATTACTTGTTCAGCCAATTGCTCAGGCAAACAAGTTTGTTTCTATTTATGGGAAATAATGCTGCCCTCTTCTTATTTACAATGTCACATGAAACTGAGAACAGGCATTTGCATGACACTTTTGTAGCCAGAATTACAAGGTATTTACATGCAAGATATGCTAAACATTTGTATGCCCCTTCATGCTTTGGCCAACATTCCAGAGGACATGTAGCCATACTGATGATGCTCATAAAAAAAAAAAAAAAAAAAGTTAATTACATTTGTGACTGAACTCCTTGGGGAAGAATTCTGTCTCCTGCTCTGTTTTACCTGCATTCTGCCATATATTTCATGTTATAGCAATCTCAGATGATGACCCAGCACACGTCGTTCATTTTAAGAACACTTTCACTGCAGATCTGACAAAACGCAAAGAAGATACCAATGTGAGATTTCTAAAGATAGCTACAGCACTCGACCCAAGGTATAAGAATCTGAAGTGCCTCAAAATCCTGAGAGAGAGAAGTGTGAAGCATGTTTTCAGAAGTCTTAAAGAGTACCTCTGCTGTGGAAACTACAGAACCCGAGCCACAAAAGAAAAACCACCAAATGGCGACATCTGACTCAGATGACGAAATGAACACGCATCAGTCCGCACAGCTTTGGTAGTTATCGAGCAACATCACATTGGCAGGATGAATATTCTCTGGAAGGATGGTGAAGCATGAAGGGACCTAGGAATCTTGTACGCATTCTGGCACATAAATATCTTGCAACTAGGGACCGAATAGTTAGGCAGCAGTTCTGCAGAAAAGAACCTAGGGGTTACAGGTGGCAGAAGCTGAGATGAGTCAACAGTGTGCCTGTTGCCAAGAGCTAACGGAATTTTGGGCCATATAAGTAAGGGGACTGCTAGCAGATCGAGGGATGTGATCATTCCCCTCTATTTCAGCATGGTGAGGCCTCATCTGGATTACTGTGTCCAGTTTTGGCCCCACACTACAAAAAGGATGTGGAAAAATTAGAAAAGAGTCCAGTGGAGGGCATAAAAAGGATTATGGGCTGAAGCACATGACTTTATGAGGAGAGGCTGAAGGAACTGGGATTATTTAGTTTGCAGAAGAAGAATGAGGGGGGATTTGATAGCTGCTTTCAACTATCTGAAAGGGGTTCCAAGAGCATGGATCTAGACTGTTCTCAGTGGTTAGCAGATGACAGAACAAAGAGTAATGGTCTCAAGTTTCAGTGAGGAAGGTTTTAGGTTGGATATTAGGAAAAACTTTTTCACTAGGAGAGTGGTTGAAGCACTGGGATGGGTTACTTAGGGAGTGGTGGAGTCTCCTTCCTTAGAGGTTTTCAGGCCATCTTGACAAAAGCTGTGGCTGGGATGATTAGTTGGGATTGGTCCTGCTTGAGCAGGGAGTTTGGACAAGATGACCTCCTGAGGTCCCTTCCAACCCTGATATTCTATCGATGCCAGCTACAACAGTGCCATGCACACCTGTGATCACTTCTAGGTGCATT
This sequence comes from Chelonoidis abingdonii, assembly GCF_003597395.2. Taxonomy (NCBI): domain Eukaryota; kingdom Metazoa; phylum Chordata; order Testudines; family Testudinidae; genus Chelonoidis; species Chelonoidis abingdonii. The sequence continues at coordinate 38,100,045 of NC_133770.1, forward strand.
GTAAAACAAGAAGTGGATGGCATTGTCTCCTGGAAATGTAAAAAAACTTGTTTGTCTCAGCGATTGGCTTAACAATAAACAAGACTGAGCAGACTTGTAGGCTCTAAAGTTTTACATTGTTTTATTTTTGAGTGCAGTTATTTTTTTGTACATAATTCTACATTTGTAAGTTCAACTTTCTTGATAAAGAGATTGCCCTACATTATTTGTATTAGGTGAATTGAAAAATACTATTTCTTTTCATCCAAAATATTTAAATAAATGGTGTCCTATTATTCTTTAACAGTGCGATTAATCATGATAAATTTTTTTATTCATGAGATTAATCACAATTAATTTTTGTAATCACTTGAGAGCCCCAGTGGAAACATCTGTATTTTCAGATGATCATGCTGGGATGTAGTCAGAATACATTTCAAGGAGGAAGATAAATAATAAATAGAAAAATCCAGCTCCATGTTCCCCCCTGCCTTAGCTGATAGAGAGCCCACTATCTGTCTGGCAACAATGCAGAGCACTTTGACATTAAACTGCTCCCAATGAAATTAGAGTTTTGTCATAATTTTCAATGGGAAGACATTCAAGAAATGGACCTACTGCCTCAGGCCTCATGTCTGTCCCTCCCACATTCCACAGGCAGGAAGGGGTGGTGTTAAAGGAGCAGGAAGAAGTCAGCAGGCTCCTCTGTAGACTGACTGGTGGGGAAGCAGGCAGGCCATAGACTCTCCCACCTTTCCTAAGGATTTCTTTAGTGTAGAAGACTCCTCAGTTGGTGCAGGGTAGGTAATCCTTCTTGCAGACCCTGGGCATAAGGAGTATGTTGCCAAGCAAAGGGCGGCATGACCAGAGCACAATTCCTGATGGTGGAATGGCCACTTAAGGATCAAAACAACCAGGCAAAACTTAAAGCAATTCCAAGGCTGCTCTAAGTTGCTCTGAGGGCTATAGCAGCTGGCATTCCAGTGGACACTCATCCCATGTCAGCAGCACTGAACAGTGCTTGGCTGCAGCTGAGCACTGAGGTATTCTGCATTCCTGTAAGTTGACAGGTGTTACATACATGGAAGCTATTATGCCTTTGTAGAGCATTTAGTGTTGCCAAATATAGCTTGTGGTGTTAATAACGGTCCACAGATGTCCAGGCTCTGGATCTCAGTTTCACAGAACACTGCTCCCTTCAGTCACAGAGGCAGCGTAAAGCCATCTTCACAAAATAAAGCAATGTATCATAATGTATATGAACAAAACATATCACAACTTTTTGAATTTGCATTCCCTGAGTCTTGAATCTCATCATGCTACATTAACATTCTCTTAACATAGTTCTTAATATGGAATTTCCTAATTTAAAAAAAAAATTGGAAAAGGAAACAGTTCCATACAATTCCAATTCCACCACCACCAGAACATCATACACTCTTATATCATCTTCTGAAATGTACATGAATGAGACCAGGGTTCATTTTGAGTTGTGCCTCATTCAGTTCTCCCTTACAAGATGCACACACATTCACTACACAACTAAGCGGAACCACTGTACCAGCTGGGATCTATTTCTACCGCCCTTTCCCAAGACCTGAACACGAGCAGGATGGGAGAGGAGAATACCTACAATGGGACACAAGGCAACCTCACATATCAGCCACGAGGAATCTGACACAAACAAATTCCGTAAGCAGCAGGACCCCAGGAAACCAAAATCTGCAGCAGCGGTAGCCAGAACTGCTCCAGTAGCAGGACAGGGAGTTAGTGGCCCAACCAGACCTACACCTGATCCAGTACTCAGGGTAATTTTTTTTAATGAACTGTACCTCAAAAATGTTTGTAAGAATTTTCTTCAAAAGATTTACAGAAATATCCTCTCCTATGCCTGCAGAGTGCATATACTATTTTTCAGCCCAAAGGATTTTCCCATGTTAAAATCATAGGGAATTACATTTGAAAATAGTTGCAATCTCAAACATGATGAGGAGGCTACCACCTTGCTATATCACAATATATTTTTGTGTATGGAGAGATGGTTAGCAATTCTCTCTCCTTTCTTGGGGGATGGGTTGTAAAATGCTGGATTTTTTTTAAAAAAGTACTTAACTACTTCCCCCCCAAGAGTGAGGCTTCCTTCACTGAAAATTGTCAACTTGTGGACCATAAGCCTTCAAGGATTCTGTAGCTCAGCTTGATGTTCTAGTAAGAGGGAGGAAGGGAAAGATTTAACCACAAATTGCATTGGAGAACTCTGAAATGATAAATTTGAGAAAATATATTTCTATATATTGTATCCGAAAATTAAGCAATCATTTTTCTGCTCTTCTGGGTTTGTGGCAATATTAATCTGTTTTGAGTCAGAGCAGTTCAATTTAAGTGTTTTTTGATGTTGCCCCTGGAGGAGACGCTACAAAAAGCTCTAGAGTTAATGTTTGAGCTTTTCTGCAAAAACTTCTGCAATAATTAAGTGTGCAGCAGTGATGGGAGGCAGCAAAAACCCTATACAACTATGGATTTATCTTTGCTTTCCTTTAGGTAGAGCTGGAGAGCTGGGACACTTGGCCAGCATGTACAGTTCTTCCTGGCTTATGTCAGGAATGAATTTGAAAATGTGAACATAAAGTAAACCTATCTGTATTCATTTCTCAATGAGTTTGGTCTGTTGAACAGGGAGGATGGCAAGACAGGGACTGATGATTAGGGCATCTATATTAATTTCCAAAACATTTTTATTTATTATTACTCAGCTCATGTCATTATATGGATTTTATATTTTACTGCCAGTTTATATTCTGAAATGTCTTGGTTCTTTACTAGATGTTTTATTAATAAATAAAATGCAAAGGATCTGACACAATAGTCTTGACTCAGGTCTGCAGACAGTGCATTTTTTACTGTTTACATTTAATCTGTCCCATCTTGTCTCCTGTCTGTGTTGATTTAGTGGTATTCAGGCCCAAAAGCAGGAGCACAACCCTCCCAAATTGGCAGTCAGTATCGAAGGGCTAGGTGGACTCTTTTTCATTAATGTTAGAAATCATCCAATCCGAACTCACATAGCCCATATCATCCCCATCCTGTCCAGTACACTGCCATCATACTTGGTCCACCCCTGGTCCTTGGAAGAGATGTGTTTGAAAAGCTCTGTTCACAAGCCAAAATACATCAGTATGAAATATATCAACATAAAGTCCACTTTTATGGTCACACTTTTCTAGCAAACTGGTCCAAGAGAAAATCCTAGACAGTGAGCTCAGGCTTACTGTATATGTCTGTGATAATGTCTTCCTATTGTTTCCCATTACTTTTTAACTGTAAATACAGAATACAGAAAAAGTTTCATCTCAATTCAAACTAAATGTTTACTATTCACTAGCATTAGGAAGTGCCCAACCCACAGAAGACTTAAAACTAGAAATTGTCATACATGGTAACAATAATGATGAGTACAGAACACGACATTTGTATATCTTTTTCAACTAGAAGCAATCTAAAACATGTATAATATCCTATGCTTTTTTTATTATTATTATTATTATTATTGAGATCACTCACCCCCCACAGAAGTGAAGTGACCTCTCGGTTACAACGTGGCCGCTGTTCTGTGCTAGATTCACTGTACACAGGTTTTTAGGAAGGGAAATTAATAATAACAATAGTTGTCATATAGCATTTTTCATTAATAGAGCTCAATGCACTTTACAAAGCAGGTCAGTATCATTATCCCCATGTTACAGAGGCAAAGAGAAGTCAAGTGACTTGCCAAAGGTCCCCCAGCAGACCAGTGGCAGAGCAGCCATGTGAAACTACAGGGGGATTTATTCTCTCTCATACACACAGATACACACACTCAAAACATATGCAACCATGTAATTACCAAGACTGGAGCATTAAAGTACCATGGGAACCTTTAATGAGGAGTGGTGAGGGACTCTGCTTTAGGACTGACCCAAAAGGCAACTGTATTTAAAGCAATACTACTGAATGTACAACACAGTTTAGCTAAAAATTACCAGTGCAATATACAGAAGCAAAAAATTCTATTATTAGGCCCTATTTGGAGCCTGTGACCCTGGCTCATCCTGGAGTTCAAGCCCTGATAATCAATGTGCTTGAAGCTCATCCTAGTGGATAATAGAAAATTCTGCTCCATTTCCTCTGGGACTTCATGCTCATTAGTCACAGCATACCAATTAAAAGCTTTGTTAGAAAACCAGAGGAATGTGACATAGCACATGTACAGACCAGGAAGCTTCTTTCACATATAACATGGATGAATGGCTTTGTATGGAATGCCAAGCATCACATTAGTAGGTCGTGTGCATCAGCATGCAAGATCAACAAAAGAAGCACAAGAATTTTTAAGTCAGCACTCTTAGTAAGCAACTGTTTTTAATTCTGACTGATAAGAATTCAAATATTTTCCACAGCCAACATCTTCCTTCATGACAAAGCAATGTTAAAGAAAACATTTTTTTAAAATGCATTCTTATGCACGTTGTCACTCATGTGATAATCTTAAAAAAACATATTAAACATGACCTCTGGCTATGACCAGTTTCTTTTCTTAGCCATCAGAGGTGAAGTTGGGGTTAATGCCCTGGCAAACTACTTATGAACTAGAACAACAACTATTTTCAAAAAGGATTATTGCCATTATAAACCACTGTCAAGTGTTTGTAACAGCAATTCTTAATTAAGAAAATAACAGGACTAAGCATCTGTGCTCAGATCGTGCAGCTAACAACTGACTCAGCCTCAATCAAAACAGAATGGAATACAACACACATGCAGATTTATTTTTGTAATGATTTGTGTTTGAGATCTAAACTAAAATATTTAATGTAAGACTTTAAAAATAACCATTGGCAACATCTGCTAAAAAATGTACATTAGATTTTTATGAACCCCTGGATTTTATTTCAGCATTTCCCTATAGCAAATCTGTTGCTTCCAGAGAGGTCTTAGGGTTCACATGTCATATTGGCAGTGTGCTATAAACCTTAGTGGAGGCAACAAACTCCAACTTTCAACTTATATTTTCATTTCTGCAATTCAGAGGCAGGATAATGGTGCTGTTTTGCATATTTTTAGACTACAGACAGAATATTTTGCAAAATATTCCATGTGTGACAGATATTACCACAAATTATGTGATTGCACCTTGAGAGATGCATCACAGAAATATGCACAGAATAGAAGCTGATTTTGTAGCATGAGAGGGCCTCTGAACCTCTGGGGAGGGTGCAGGCACAAAGGCTGTGCAGGGGACTCTTATAGCTGGCTAATGTCTAAGGAGGATGTGGGGGCTAGCTGGGGCAGGGCTTCTGGAGCCACAAAACTTCCACACATAAGCTCTGGAGTGCAGCGCCGGTGCAACCATTTAGGTGACCTAGGCGGTCGCCTAGGCTGCTAGGATTTGGGCAGCATCCTTTTCTTCAGCAGCAACCGCGGTGGCCGGAACTTCGGCCGCCCCAGTTGCCGTCGGCATTTAGGCGGAGGGAGTTGGGGCAGGAAAGCGTAGGGCGGGCCGCCTGCAGCAAGTAAGTGGGGGGGCGTGGCACGCAGGGGAACTCCCAGCCCCAGCTCACCCCTGCCCCGCCTCCTCCCCGAGCACGCTGTGGCTGCTTCACTTCTCCCGCCTCCCAGGCTTGCAGTGCCAAAGCTGATTGGCGCCGCAAGCCTGGGAGGGGGAGAAGTGAAGCAGCCACGGCGCGCTCAGGGTGGAAGCGGAGCAGAGGTGAGCTGGGGCGCGTGCCTCAGAGCGGAGGGGGGAAATTGCTGTGGGGGGGTGCCTTAGGGCGGAGGGCGCAAGGTGGACGTTTCGCTTAGGGCGCGAAACATCCTTGCACTGGCCCTGCTGGAGTGGCGGTGACTGCTATTCTAGTCTGTTGGGTGTAAAAGCTGAGGAGCTTTGCCACCTCAGAGCCTGAAGGATGGGGCAGAAATTCATTCCCTACTCTAATCTTGACAGGATCCCACACTGAGTATGGTGTGAGTTTCACTCTTTTACTGCACTTCTCATAATCAATGCTTAAACGAGTACCAAATTCAATCAGAACAGGGACTCTGTAGGTTAAGGTAATAACCACTGTGTTTTCAACAGCAGGCCACAAAGAGCCTTGGTTGTTAGTTTGACTGAGTCGGAGGATATGCCTAACTCTTTTCTTAAAAGCCTCATTTATAAATGTACCTTAACTTGGCCTTTTTTTTGTGTGTACCCTCTAATAACTGTGGCTGTAAATGAGGGTCCTTGGACTATACAATTTGCTGGTGCCATATAATAATCATTGATAGGTGTGAAGCAGAGAGGTCCTGTTTAAAATATTGGGCCTGAAATGCTTCCCTGAAAGTAGGCAAAAAGTTATCACAATTTAATGTGAAGGGCAGTGTCTTCCACATCACACCCTTCAATGTGCAACGCCAATATCTAAGGAGGTATTTAGATTACTCAGTTCAGTCTTTACTCTGGAGCCTACACAATACCACACATCACCACAATATCACAATGATGTTGCTTTGCAAAACATTGCTTGGACAAGAACAGAGATTTCATGACAATTTTCAATTTGACACTCCACTACCTCAATCTCCAAGTGTCAGAAGAACTATGCAAGGCCCACCACTAAACAAATGAAAATACAAAGGCAAGCTGTTAAACAGGCAAAGTGAGTGGCTGAAAGGGTAAACTTAACCCCTGCTACCAATACCACCCCCTAAAAAAGACTTGTTTTCTCATATTTTCTTCAGACCCAGACCTAATGAAGACTTTATACCAGGAGAAGTATGGTTTTGTGACGGTAAAAGAACAAAACTGCCTTTGCAAGAGCCAAAAAACATCACGACAAAATACCTCGTTTTTCACTTTCTGTGAATCTAAAGAACAGTGTGAAGGGGCACACCATCACGCTGGTCAGGAGGAGGCTAACGAGCTCTTCTGGGCCTCCACTACCTTAATGAGATGCATCTGCAAGGCCTGTTCAGCCTGGAGTAGGAGGAGCTTAAAAAGGGAAACTTACCACAAGAAAGGATGGTGAAGGAGAAGAAGGCTGCCCCACCCAGAGACTGAGGGTAATAGAGGCAGTTCTGCCAGAAGGAGACAGCTGTGATATACACCACTGCTGGAGCCATCCTGGCTGACAGCAAAACAATATGCCCCAGGAAGAGGAGTACGAGGTAAAGCCCACAAAGGGCCAATAAACTTTGAGAGACTAATGCCTGGTCTACACTACAGAATTAGCTGCCATAGGTCAACCTATCTTGGTAAGTGTCTATACTATAATGTTGCTCCTGCCGATGTAAGTCGTCCACTACACTGATCTAATAACTTCACCTCCATGAAAGGTGTAGCACTTTGGTTAATTATAGTGCCCGTGTAGACACTGCATGGCTTATATAGCCTGTTGCTTCCTTTGACAACCCAAGTTCCAGAGCTGGTCAATGTTGCTTGGGCTGTCAGCCCCGAAGGGCAGGACTTGGACTGACAGTGCCCGACAATACCCTGCTTAAGTCAGTGCAAGCATTCCTGGTGAGGACGCATACCACCAACAGAAGGAATGTAGTGTGGACACAAAGAGCCAATTTAATTACTGTGATGGCTGTAGGTCGACCTAACTTAACTCCACTTAATTTTGTAGAGTAAGCCTATAAAGCCCTAAGCCTGTAAAGCTAAACAAACAGGACTGTCTGAGAGACTGGTCCTTGTTCTAGCCAGAGCCACATCTCTTGCAAGGAGAAAGGAGAAAGAAGAATCAGCCCTCTGCCTGGGTGCAGTTGCCTCAGAGAGCTGCACAGGTGTTACCACATGGGGTAGAAGAGAGCACAGTATGGTGTGAGTTTCGCTCTTTTACTGCACTTCTCATAATCAATGCTTAAACTAGCAGCAAATTCAATCAGAACAGGGACTCTGTAGGTTAAGGTAATAACCACTGTGTTTTCAACAGCAAGTCACAAAGAGTCTTGGTTGTTAGTTTGATTGAGTTGGAGTTTTATAGTTAGAGAGTAGGACCTGGGAGGTGGGTCTAGGGAGACTCCCTCCCTCCCCAGCAGGATTTGGGTTTTCTGGGGCTTGGGGTTTGTTTGTTGTCAGTTTTGCAGCTCTCTAACTATAAAACTATGTCCTGGTGTGAAACTGGAATCTACTGCAAAGTGCTACAGTAGTAGCTAATGCAAGTGCTCATAAATTACAAGTCAGGCCCCCCCCAAAATATGAGAATAAACATTAAAAATTGTATTTGCTTTTTGGTTTCTGAACCAGGGTACAGTCAGGTCACATTTTCAAGCTCTTCTGTGCAACCATGAGAGGCCAGCAACTTACTTTTATTTTTAAATGAAAGCTGTTATTCTTATGTATTCACATGACTCTAGGAATGGGGGCTTTAAGAAAACCATCACATTTTGCAAGACTCGTGCTAAAAATCACAAGGGACTCAGTAGCAGAAGGTTCTTTTTATACCGATGTTTGTGAAAGAGAAAGCAATAAAAATGTGAATTTTCTTTGACTGACTGTAAAAGCCATAACACCTTGATTAGCATTTTAGTTTACTTTCCGATGCACCAAGATAGACCAAAAACAGTTTTTGGGCCAGCCTGATGGCAGCTAGCAGCATCTTTACCGGTTTTTAAGAGGTTCCAGTAAGCCAGTTGCTGGTCAGTGCTCAGCAGAGCAAGCTACAAACAGATACTGAAAAGTAAATGCATCAAAACTTTAAGAACACTAAGGACAATTTGGGTTGCACAAAAGGAACTGAAAGCAGAATTTGATGCAGAATCTAGAGGGGACTGAGTTTTCACTAAATAACACATTAACAATTTTTTCATTTTTGGTGGAACTTAGTTTTTTCATTATTTTGTTTCCTAGTGAAACAGAAGGCATCTACCTATATTTTTAAAAGATAAGGCAAAAACAGACATTTAAAAAGTGTAATAAATACTAGTTTAAAAAAAAGGCAGGCTAAAAAGTTGATTCATACCAATTACATACCGAAAATCAGCACTTAGCCAAACACGTATTTTAATAAAAAATACTTGTATGTAAATGTATTTATAAATAGGTTGTGATGGTGAATTATAAACTCGATTTAGATTCACAAGATACAAACTACATTGAAACTCACTAATTTACAAAACAGACTTTTGCTGCACTGTAAGATTAATTCCCCATTTCATTTACAGTAATGAAAACTCAAAGAAAATCTACTTACTTGCAATTTTGTTGTTAAAATAATCCAGAATTCCAGTTAGCAAATAAATGTAAAGAGTTTGAGCATTTTTGTGCTTTGCTCCTCGGGTGTGTGGAATCTTTTTGGACTTCTTCACATTATGTTTCTCACCATGAAACAGTTTTATCACTAACGCTGGTTTTTTTTTTTAAACAAATTTATCGTAAGGATGAATATTTAACCCAGCAGAATCACAGTGCCCTTTTGAATGGGTACCTTGTATTCCTAGTGACATTTATCGTCACCCAACTCGTGTTATGTTACGGCACCGTGTGGACATTTGGAGCAAAATGAAACAGGCCTCTGAAGTTGTGTGTGTTAAAGAAAAACATGTGGGGGACTTCCTGCTGTGGAATCCCCACTGAGGCACAAATTCAAGGGGGTGTGGAATTCATTTGTTAAGGCTCTGTCTGCTTGTATCCACAGTACCGTGTCTAGCAATGAATGGATGAGTTGATTACTATTGCTCTCCAGATAACTTTTAATACCACCCCCATCCCTAAAAAATGCTCTTAACAAATATGGATAACTGGGGAGAAATAGAGAATTAGTTTCCTCCGTCTTCTAATGTCTCTAAAGACAAGTGGATTTTTTATTTTTTAAGATCTCATTTGAACTCATAAGAGCAAAAGAAATGTATATGTGTTGCATGCAGATGCTGAGCATAGCCATGTGTTTCTTTCTTCCTCTCCCGCGACCTCCCTAAGGTTCCTCCTACCTCCCTGCCTCTGCCTCCTTATCTAAGATAAGCAGCAGCCTCAGGTTACACACAAAGTACCTTGTAAAAGCACGGTCTGGAAAATTAAATCGTGAAAGGATTAATGTCTTTTTTCTCCTTCACAAATACTTTTTGCTTCCAGAGACTACACTTCAATTTATGAACCAAAGCCACTGGCCATTGTGGCACAGAGGAGCACCTAACATCCATACAAAATGAAAACTACACAATCATACTCCAGGGATACTTTATCTGCCAAAGTAACAGTAGTATGGTCTAGCTCACTGATATATATAAACATGCAGAAAAGTAAATAAAACAATTCTTCAAAGAAAATAAGCTTCTAAAAGGCACTGACACATTATTAGTGATTTTTAAACTGGGTTCTTTCACTACTATTCTTTGTAATACTAGTTAGACATTTGAAAAAAAAATCCCTACCACTTTCCTTGTCTTATTTTCAAATGGTAAACATTGTTGTCCTTTTGTGTTTTGAATAGAGCTGAAATATAGGCCTGCTCAACATATTAGAGACTAGAAGTGTTTGGTTTTTTTCCTCTGCCCTGTCCCATCTCCAAAAACCAGCCACCACCAAAAAAAAATCATATGTAACTCAAATATTACTATGAGTCAGAAAGAAAAAAACCTTCTCTTTACATGAGGTCTTAAACTATGTTAAACTCAAACCTGGTGCATCTCATATGTTCATGATGTGGGAAATGGAACCAACTTCCACAGAGGGCTCAGCACTCCAATTCCAAAAGGGGCTATTTTGTCTCTCTCGTAGATTCCTAGGTTTCATTGCTATCATCTAATCAACCTGTGTAGCATAGGCTATAGAATTTCCCTAAAATAATTCCTAGAGCAGATTTTTTTTAGAAAAACATCCAGTCTTGATTAAAAAATTGTCAGTGATGGAGAATCTACCATGAACCTCAGTAAATTGTTCCAATGGTCAATTACCCTCACTGTTAAAAATGTATGTCTTATTTCCAGTCTGAAATTGTCTAGTTTCAACTTCCAGCCATTGGATCAGGTTCTGGCTTTCTCTGCTAGAGTGAAGAGCCCATTATCAAATATTTGTTCTCCATGTAGATACTTTTAAATTCTAATCAAGTCACCCATATCCTTCTCTTTGTTAAGCTAAACAGATTGAGCTCTTTGACTCTCTGTTTTCTAATCCTTTAATCATTCTCATGGCTCTTCTCTGAATCCTCCCCCATTTATCAATATTCTTTATGAACTGTGGACACCAGAACTGGACACAAGATTCCAGCAGTGGTTACACCAGTGCCAAATACAGAAGTACTATAACTTCTCTATTCCTACTTGAGATTCCCCTGTTTATGCACCCCAAGGATCACATTAGCCCTTTTGGATACAGCAGTGCACTTGGAATTTATGTTCAACTGACTATTAGTAAGGCTATGTTTTATTCATGGGTATTTTAGTAAAAGTCATAGACAGGTCACGGGTGATACACAAAAATTCATGACCCGTGACGTGTCTATGACTTCTACTATATACCCCTAACTAAAACATGGACTGGGGGACCGGAGGTGCTCGGGAGGGGGCAGANGCTGGAGGGGGGGAAGGGTTGGTGGGGTTGGCAGGCTTCCTTCCTAGCTCTGAGACACATGTCCCTGTAGCTGCCCGAGCTACCCCTGAGCCAGGTCCACCGGCCGCTGCAAAAGTCACAGAAGTCATGGAATCTGTGACTTCCGTGATCTCTGCGACAAACTCGCAGCCTTACTTATAGTTGCTGAATTAGCTGTTCAAGAACTGTTATGCACCCCACCAACCATATATTCCTTGCTAATACATACAACTAAAGGAGGGTGGCCTACAGAAAACATACAGGATAGAAAATGTGGGGAAAAGGAGGGAAAAAGGAAAAGAGAAGGAGAATCAGATACAATCTGGGAAAATGAGGAAAAAGGATAAAGTTAAAATGGCAAAGAAACAAAAAAGAAAAATGCAGAAAGCTGAATGGAAAAGAGTAAAGAGAGAAAGAAGAGTTAGGCACACAGACGAATGAACAAAGCAGAAGTAAAGGCAAATGTAAGAAAAACAAAGGAAAAGATAATAAGACGACTATTTTACAAAATTTGAACCTTTGAATCCCTCCACAGTTTCTGACCCATCTAAAGACAAATGAAACATAATCTCAAACCTATATACATACATACTTCACTGGCATGGCCATTTTCTGACATTGGCTATCGCTACCCCTTCTGTAGAGTGTTAATGCTAATCTGACCAGAGTTAGTGACCAAGGCAATTTGCTGTGGATTTCTGTCCATAGGAGTTCTTTACACTCCTTCCCAGGACTTCCAGTAGTATATTATAGACCAGATTCTGATCTCAGTTACACTGCTGTAAGCCTGGAATAACTCCTCTGAACCACAGTTGCACTGAGGTAACCAAGTTCAGAGTGATGCCTATGTATGTAGAACAGGACAATTCACTTGCAAAAAAACTCTATTAGCATAAAAACAGAATAATCCAAGAAGAGGAGGTGCACAGCTGGCTGATAACCCATGCAATCTGTCATAAATATTAAACTCTAGTGGGAATCATTCTGCAGTGAAAAAAGATTAAAACAGCTTTGCTAAAATGCCCTAGCCCTAAAACAAAACTATGCATAACAGTGACACTCTAATGCTTCCTTGTAACACATTTATTCACTGAAATGACTCAAGGCTGTGTAAATTGCCATCATTTACCTAAAATGAACTGGATTAAAATTTTTTTAACCAAATAACGTTGTACTCCGGGGGAAAAAAGTAGGTCTTTATCTTCTGCCACAGAGGCTTTCTACCCTATCAGCAGCAAAGGACAGGCATTGTAGGAGGAAAAGCACACCACAATGCCATCAAAGTTAAAGCTGTTCTTTCAACCACAGTTCTGACTTCTACATTTCACAAATCAAAAAACAATTTGAGCTATTTTAGATATTGATCTTTTCCAGATCAATGGGACTTAACTCCTTAAAGCTGAAAAAGAAAATCCAAAGAACTGCATAGCAAAAATGACATTACAAAATATAGCCTGGGGTTGCAGATACTTTGTATGGGCATTGAAGGAAAGATTGCATTATTGAGCTAGACCAAAAGTCATTTCCAACAGAATCCCTTCATCCTCATTTGCTCCATACATTGTTGCCATGAAAGGGATTACATTGTATAAAACTGCACTAAACCCATTTATTCCCTTATTTTTTTTAAATCATAGTATAAAAATAATCAGCTCAGCTCCTCATATCATTCATAGAAAGATTAATAAAAGATGATATTCCTTTTCTTTGTTTTTTCCCTCTATGCTAATAGTACAGCAGTAAAGTTTATGCTCCCCGTAATGTAGAAGAAAATGTATTTTGCTTCAGATACCCAACATCAAAAGTAATTGCTGTTACAAACATATTGCAAGATGTGGTCACATTTGGCACACATCAAGATTTTATATGAAAAATTTAGCATAATACCAGCTGCAATGTGGGTTTTTTTCCCCAGATATATACTGTCAAAATCACTTGTGACGAATAATAGCCATGTGATGAATGAAGCCATATGCAGCAGAAACTGTTTAGAAATTTTTAAAGATTTTAGTTTTGGTTCAGCAAAAAATATCTGCATATTAACATACTTCATATTGTGAGGAGAGTTTCCAACTAAAATACAGAGCAGTACTCAAAATGCAATTATTTATATTTATTTTTCTTTGAGGGGTGAGAAACATATACAGCATTTATCTTCCTGTCCTTTTTGCTCCTCCCCTTCCTCCTCTCTCTGAACACATTCATTTCTCAATATAAATGGATTCTAGTTATATAAATATTATTTGAGGCAATTTTGTTTTCTATTTTTTTTACTTGATTTATAGCTAATTACACAACAGTAACCTAACTTTAACATTTTTCAAATTAAAGTTGTCCTCTAATATTAAGGTATTTTTTTTGTACTAAATTTTCTGAAAATTAAAGTATTTAATACATAGCTCCTGGAATCTGTTTGCATGCACCAGCATGACGACATCCGCATCACACACATGCACTGATCTGGAAGCCTGTGCATGGCCTTTTATTCCCTAAAACAATATCTGATGCACCTAAATTGCTGATATCCAGAGATGGGAATATGACACAAGCATTTCTTTTTCAACATTACATTAACGTTTACAAATTATTTTCATCTTTTAAAAAAACAACATAGACCCAGCCAATAACTTTGGTCTTCCCTCTGCTCCTCTTTTATAATCACCATGACTTCAGGCTGATTTTTGCCATCTAATAAAACCCATTCAGGGCTCAAGCCTATCTTCAAACACTTTCTGGATTACACCACAGATAGTAGTTGTATGTTCCCAATGCTCTCTCCAATATCTCCCTCCCTAAAGGCATTAGCATCTCCTTGCCTGCTTCCTACAACTATTCCCCCCCAACAGCCGCAGACTGTCCCTCTCGCCTTCCATTGCTGAATCCTGCAACTGAACCTGCACAATTCTGCCAACAATTAGCACCTGCCATTACTCAACCCATGCTGTACCCACTATGGGCCTTGACAGAAAGCACTGTCCCTGGCTCAATGTCCAAACCAGTGGTTCTCCAACTATGGTCTGTGAAGCAATTATAGGTAGTCTGTGGAGTTGCTTCTGTCACAACAATGAAGAATCTGTCAGTCTTGAAGCAGTGATGCTTCCTGCTTTTTTTAGCCCAAAGCGGGACTCTTTTAGCATTTCTAAGGTGGTGGTGGTTTGTATTTATCAACTAAACTAAAAAATCCAACTGCCTTCTGCATCCAACATGGTTGCTACGCTTTAACAGGGGTTTCTTTGGTGTAAATTCAACTATCATAAATCTTGAGGCTGAAACCCACAATAGACAGGGAATAAATACAGGACAGAAGAAAACTGCAGTGACCTGAACATATCAGAGTCATGGAGGTGTGAAGATTACAAGGGCAGATTTTTTTTCCCCTAATAAATGTAAATCTACAGATGAAAACAAAAAGAATGTAACCAAGTAGCCATGCGTGTTCCATTCTTTGCTTCCTATGGCCAAAACCTTACACTGGAGTTGCTCAGGTTTTCAATGTTGTATTTCTTGGAGGCTTTTTGTTGAAACTCACTGCACTGAAATTTCTCTCCTCACTTGGCCCCTTGGTGGAGTGCTGCCAGCTCTCAAGATTTTATCATGAGTCTCATGGTATTTGGTGCTTTTCTTAAAGCCTTAGCTCCTGGAGCCATGAATTGCCAAATCTCAGCTTTCTTTGAGTAAGTTTCTTTATCTCATGGCTACATTGAAAAACTTGAAAATATTAACCCAAAGACTCAAAACCAGAAGGCAAATGAAAAGAACCAAACACATATTAATTTTGAAATTGCTTGATTTTTAAGATCATCTCATAATTTTGTGGGGTCTGACTGATGATTTTGGAGTGCTCTTCACTGGCAATACTTCTTGGTATTCATTTGGTGCTGCTAAATTTTCCCATGGAACGTGTGTGTCACACAGTTTCTTCATTGTTTCATAATCATCCTTCTGGATTGAATTTTAGTCTGACATCATGAGACTGTCATCTCTCTCAGCCCCCATGGTACAGGTGAGAAAATTAAATTGGCATGAATAGTTCTTATTAACAAGCCCTGATGCAATACAGAACTGCTCATAAATCAGTATGCCCAAAGTGGAGAAGAGATTATCAGTAAAGTGATATATTTTGGGGGTGGATTATGGGAACCATTAATTCCATTGTCCTTTGAAAATAGCTTCTGTTCCTTTACAAATTCGTTGGGTGCAATCCTGGCCCCAGTGAAGTCAAGAGGAGTTTTGCTTCTTTGTTTCTTAATTTTGTTTTCTGCTGCTGCTTATTTCTCTCCACCCTACCGGCCTATTTTTTCCATCCTTCCCTGAACTGGGGCCTCTCAGCCCAAGTCATATCTTTATCTGCTTGTGCTGTCCTCTCAATGCATCTCGGGCATTGCAGTGTTCACGGGCTTGGGGTGAGGGTCACAAACCCTTCTTTCACAGTGCGGAGAAGTCTCACTTAGTCCATCTTCCTTCCAAAGGCATTCCCTTTGTCCTCTGCTTTCTTTGAAGATGGGATCCCAACATTGCTCCTACTATGTCATGCTGTGGGTGCTAGCAGGCAGACACAGTGAGAGACGTGTGAGGTTCCAAACTAATCATTTTATTAAAGATAATGCAGAAGTGACATGGCGAGTCAGCACCACTTCCGGATACATCATCTCATCTCCCAGCCACCCGGTAGGTCCTGGTTCTTTCCCCACACCGCTTGGCTCCCCAGTGGCTACAAAATACCTTAGAGTAAGTCCCAATCAACCCTATACTCCATTAATTCCACATTAGCATCTTTCATAAGGGATGTGGCCACTGCCCTCCTCCCATCCCAACACAAGTCAATCCACCACAGCAGAAGTTGTCTTAGAGAGGCAAGTGAATTGATCTGATGCCCTTCTCCTACCCAAAATGCAATGCTGCACGGAAGTTTGTTTCCTCTTCACTACATCCCAGGAATACTGTTCAGAAGAAGTGCTGGATCCCACTCTTTTATCCCAGGACAGTGGTGACAAATATACAGCCCACAGGCTGGACCTGGCCTTCCTGATATATTTTTTGTGGCCCAGATATCTGTGGTGCAGATAATCAGCTTTCATTATAGGTGGTGTGGGTAGTGATGCATATAGTTAAGGTTTCCTGACTCTTACCAGTATAAGATTCTGCTTTCAGGTTGCTTATAATGTTGTCACACTAACAACTTAGGCTGAAATTTTCTGGAATGGGTATCTGCCTAAAGCTGGCTTTTTTTGTATTTTTTTTTTTTTTTTTACATGTTGGGGGTTTTTTTCCCCCTAGAAAAAGTACTTCAGGTGTTTCTCAGAACAAGGCTGCGGAAAAATACACTATTTTATCTTTTACTTTTGTTTGAGAAGCTCTCATGTCTCCTTGCTTTAGAGATAGGACTTAAAATTTGGTAGAGACGTTGCCCTGTGTCAGGGATGTGTGTGTTTAGCTGTTCCTATGAAAATCCACACAAATCTGGCCATGTTATGAACCTCTGAAAATGGCAGTTGGCACATGCTTAGTTGAGATGTTAGAATTTGGGAGCCAAATCCTCCAAAGATTCTGTCTGCATTCTTGAGTCTGAAGGCAGCCTGAAGTAGCTCAGAGAGGCATGAACTCCTTCATCCTCAGTTAATCTCATTGATGACAAATTAATGTCAACATTAACTATTGCACTGATGATGATTTTAGCATGATGAAAAATGGGAGATGTCCAGGAGGATGATACAGGAAGAACTGGTGCAGGGAAGGAAATGGAAGAACAGAGGGGATGGACAGATGGACGGACACCCAGAGATACACAAGAAAGATGGAGAGAAATGTATAAAAGAGTGCAGGGAAGAAAGAGAAATGAAGTACAAGAATAGTGGTGGCCCTATGTGGGGGTGAGGTTGGAGCATATTTTCCCATTGAATGATTCTGAATATGACAGTAAAGTTCTTAATAATGAATACTAACTAAACAGTCACTATATTAGAGCCAGACTGTGCCCTTGATCTTTGTGCAAACCTCTTGTTATCAATGGAAACTCTGCTGGGGTGAAGCAGGGCACAGAGTCCTACATTTATGCCCACAGACCGTAACTAAAAATGGAATTTGACCCTCTCCATTGAATGAGTTAATGCACCCCAGGCCTAGGAGCAGACTTGGGGAACCTACACTACTTTCCCAAGCAGGAGTGGTTTACAGGGAGAAAGCTGTCTGGAGACTAGGAGAGCTGGCACAACTCTCCTATCTGGAGAGATTTCTGGGGGAATGGCAGTGTTCAGGGCTTGTACTACAGAGTGGTTCACAGAAGATTAATTTTGTCTCTCTCATGCAGCATGGACCAGTGGTCCCAGCACTATGTACTTCTGCATTAATGCTCAGGCATATAATCAGACAAGAACACATTCCCATGAAGTGCATGGTTATTTTAACGCCAGTGTAATCACATTCTTTTAACACTGTTTAGGTTGCAGAAAACCGGTATTGTTATTTCACTAAAACTGTGTTTAAAAAACAGAGATTATTTCTCCAGGAATACTCCATTGGAATTGCCTTCCTTTAAGAAATGGCACATCTGGCCTAAATAGATTGGTAGTGTTCCTTTAAAATAGTGTAACACGGAAAGAGTTCAAAAGATTTTCCTTGGAGCCTACTGCACTGGGAAAAAACAGGAGAAAAACAACACATAGCCTTTTAAAGGTAATATTCACAATATCATATTAAGAGGGAATCTTACATAACATACAGTTCTATGGTTAGATTCACCAAGCCACAAGTTTTTAAACTAATGTTAGAGACAATAAATATACCTTAAACCAGAGAGTGTTAAATAATTTTGACACCTTGAGCATGTTGATTCTTTGATGGTCAGTGTTATTTACTATCATTAAGTAGATATCTCCTAGACAGACACATCCACTTAAGTGACAGTGTTCTTACCATAGGTCCCCTTACAGCTCATCAGTTGCTTGGGTTCCCAGAGGCAGGGGTGAGGATGCAAACATAATTCATCGCTGCCCGAGGGATGCTATCTAAGACAAGCCTTTCATTCTTTCACTCCTCAGCCAGAGGAATTGATGTGTGCAGTCCTCAGGAGTTAGTTGCTTCATCCAGAAGCACTCCCTGGCTGCTAACCTAACAGCAGCATTATGATAGTATTAATTATACAAGACAATCAGGCACTGACGTTTCCTAGTAAAGACAAATAAAGAGGTTCGCAGGCTCCATGAGGCAGATGAGGTTGAGGGGAAAGGGAGAAATGTAAAGGGAGGATGTTTGGAAAGTTATGTATAATGGAAGAAGCATTTTAGCAATTATTATTTTTTAAATTTTAATTGAACCACTAAGAAGTGCACATACCTCATAGATTTACAGCCAGAAGGGACTATTAGGTAGATGATTTAGTCAGGCCTTCTGTATATCACAGGCTGTAGAATTTCACCCAATTACCTCTGTATTGAGTCCAATAACTTGTATTTGACTAAACCTCATCTGAGTAACATGGGACTATACCAGTGTAACATATTCTTCCCTGTCTTTCAGTTTCCTGTCCCAACTCTCCATCACACCAAAAATAAAATTTTGAGAACTTTAGAGTAAGGGCTGTTACTATTTAATTGTACTATAAAGTGCCTGGCACACTTTTGGGTGCTGTAAAATCAATAATCATCATCCATAATAAACAACTTCCTGTGAGGGATTAAGCTTTAGCACCAAAAGGAAATAAGCCCTTAAAGTGGATATCAGTGTATCTGACAAGTAAGATTAGTTTTTTAAAGACTGGGAATGGGTGTAACAACTTAACGGTATCCCATTCTTAACAACATCCGTCATCTTTCAAACACATTCCCCATCACCATGCTCTCTAGATTCCTAACTCGAGACCACATAATAAAAAATGGTTTTGTTCTGTAGAAGGTGGTTGTGAGGGGGGATTGAGTTTTTTCTCTATTTAAAAAACATTTGACCCAATGAATTAAGAAGTCTGTGAAAGAGGAAAGCCCAGGGTTTACACATATTTCTTGCAATCTTGGTAGAAAATAAACATTTGTCTTTTCTCATTGCTTAGAACAACAAAGCTAACATGTTTAGAAACATACTATGGATCTATTATGGAATGAGTTTGGCTTCAAATACACAGCACATACATGAAAACAAACACCTTTTATGGGAGGGTGCGGGTGGAATCAAATCAGACATTTGAAAATTATTCCAGACAGATTCTGTGTGCGCTTTGGGTGCTGGGTACACTAATTGCACAATACTACTAATCCAGCCCTAAATGTTAATGTTCTAACACATATTTCATGCATGATTTGCTGGGTGCAGCAACATTGCATTGACTCACCGCTAAAGTATTTTATTGCCCAATTACCCTGATTCACCAGGAAACAAATCAGGCAGTACATTTTCCCCCAATATATTTTACCCAGTTTAATTAATAATAAAAATGAAATAGTCCTGCATAAAGGCAAATCATTGCATATAGGACCATTTTTGGCTGTTGTTCCCTATGAGCATCAGAATGCATCTATAATTTGGCAAGATAATAATCCCATTCATATTAATACTCAACCCACCTTCAGAAAGATTCAAAAGTCACTATTGATATTTAAAAAATATATTTGTATTGATCTTTTGCATGAATAATGTTGCAATATCCATTAAGAGAGAGATTACAGTATTTTCAACACTTCTTACACAATCAACTTTCTTTGCACATCTGGGATACTTCCATCCTAGCATTATCGAACCTATCTATTTATATTTCCTCCATTAAAAAAACAGTAATATTTTCCACATATATCACCTTTCATACCAGGATCCCAAAGCACTTTACAAGGGTGTGTGTGTGTTAAAGATCATTATCCCCATTCTAGTGTTAGGGAAAACTCAGGCACAGAAGATAAGCAATTTGCCTCAACTCACACAAGTCAGTGAGTCAAGCACCAACAGGTCTCCTAATGCCTAGACCCTTTTCCTTTCCACATATATCATCTCTCGAAGATGATTCAAGAACCCTGCATCTTCCTAAGGAACTCCTCTGTATGTCTAGGCTGTACCCAAGAGATTATCTGTGGATAAACTCCCCTCCCATTCACAATCACATAACATCTCAGTAGCAACTACAGCAGTTGTTTATATGAAATTAACAAAAAAAAACCTTAAAATGAATCTAGCTACTTTTAATGTAATTTAGTTGTCAGAAATAAGGAGTACAAGCACCAGCTCTCTGACCTCACAGACCACAGTAAGAAATCTCTGTCTTGACCTAAGGGACCTTTCACCCCATAAATCAGCTTCTTCAAGCTGCACGTGCATCTAATTCCATTTGTGCACTTTCAGATTGTGCTGTTCCCTTATTGTAGTTAGACATAATACACCTCCTGGCAAAAGACAAGGTAGCCTGGCAAACTTTCTTTGGTATCACGCTAGACCAACACCAGAGAAGTTATTGAACAGTGGAGTGCACCGACTTTCTGTGCTGATTTAAAATGATTGTAACTTTTCACTATTGACTTTCCGTAAGCAGGCTTGAGTTTAACAAGTTTTACATCATTGTATCAGAGTTAATTAATACTCTTTGGAGCAGCGCAGAACAATTCAGTTTGTCAGAGGCATGACATATAATTATACTTTACAGCAACTAAACAACTATTGACAAGATTGGGGGCCACATTAGAGCTAGATTAGATTAGAGCTATATAACCTCTAAAACTCTTAACACCCTAAACCTCTGCAGGTTAAAGTGATTTTCTATACAAAAAAAATTAAGTTAAGGAACATTAAGATTGCATGGTTAAGCACTCAATAATCAGTGCCAAAGTTAAGGTTGCCGGCATCACAGGCTGCCAATATTTTAATAAGGGACTCCTACAAAAATGTTCTCCCAAAAATGTTAGTCTTGAGGTCAAACCTGTGTACTGCATCTGGGATATCTGTGCTTACAGACAGAGGGGGAAAGAATAAAGATTCTCACATGTATAAATTCACACTCATGCTTTCAGTTAGAAATAATTATCTGATATTTGAGTGATGTACCTTTCCTCCAGCTCTCTTTAAATATCTACTGCTTGTTTGAAGACGCAAATGCAAAAATCTTTAACAAACTATTAAACTAGCTCACCTCTGTGAATCTTTGTTAGTTAGCTCTGATGGAATAATGATTTATAACACATGCTAGAGAAGTGGTGTGAAATTTCCCACACTTCTCTTTTTAAAGTCTTCAGCTATGAGCTGGAAACAACTTTTCTTTCTTTCTCTAGGGGTGAAAGATGATCTACTGTTTTTTCAGAGGTTATTTGACTGAAAAATATAATCTATATTAAATTATGTAAAACTTATAGTAGTTATGGAATACTGAACAGGAACTATTAAACTAAGAAGAAAACTAATGAACAACAATTTCAAACCTTGGTGCCTAAAGTTAGGCTCCTAAATCTACATCAAGGCATTTAAAATAAAAGTGAATAGTCCAGTCTAGAGCAGAGGGGATGGCGGGTGGGTATTGGAATCCAAATAGGGACCACATACGTCAAAGAACCTCCAGTTAAAGGTAAGTAACCTCCTCTTCTTCTTCTAGTGATGGTCTCCATACGAATTCCAAATGTGGGTGAGTAGCGAGCAGTGATTTACATGGATGTGGGTGCGACGATATGGTTAAAGGTGCTGTTTGTAGTACAGCTCAGCCTACTGTTGCGTCCACTGCCATTGCATGGGTGATAGTGTAATGGGAGGTGAGGGTGTGTATGGAACGCCACAGTGAAATATGACAGATGTCCTGCCAGTAGACATCAGTGTGGCAGACTGACATAACTGCTTGAGCCTGGATAGAGTGCTCCATGATGACATCAGGTGGCTTCACGTTGCTGAGTGTGAAGCATTCTTGGATGCACCCAAAGACCATTTAGAAATGAATTGCGAGGAGAGGGCATAGTCCTTGCATCGTTCAGCAATCACTAGAAAGAGTCAGGTTGAGGTGTGGAAGTTGCAGATTCATTGCAGACAGAATGCCAGCACAAGTCAGAAATCTGGGGAGTCAAGGAGTCTGTTTGCAGTGGAGATGTGGAGTTTGGGGCAGAAAACAGGAAGGTGGAACTCGGACACCACCTCAGGAAGACATTTAGGGTGTAAATGCAAGGATTTTTCTCTTTGTGAAATATAGTATACGGGGGCTCGGCCATCATAGCTACCAGTTCACTGACCCATCTAGCTAAGGTAATGGCCACCAAGAAGATTACCTACGTGGAGAGATGTGAAAGAGAGGACATCACCATGGGTTCAAAGGGTGGTTTCAATAGAGCAGTGAGAACGAAATTAAGGTCTCATGAGAATTTTGGACTGGCAGGAAGATGTGGAGCAGGCCTTTAGTGGGTACTCTGGTAGGATGTGTGAACATGGAAGTGCCATCCATTGTCGGGGGGAGAGGAGGAGGAAGGCACTGAGTGCTGCCAGGTGGACCTGTATGGAGCTGAAGTCCAGGCCCGAAGTCTTGAGTTCAACAAGGTAGTCCAGGACGATAGGTATGGATATTGTCATGAGTGGGTATTGGTGGTGGAAAGCCCAGGAAATAAAGCACTTTCATGTTGCTTGGTAGCAGGCTATGGTGCATGACCTTCTGCTTTGAGTAAGGATGTGTTGCATTGGAGTCGAGCAGGCCCTGTCTACGCTTAAGCTCCATCCAAAAACCAAGCTATGAGATGAATAGAGGCAGGATTGGGATGCCAGAGATAGCCTCAGTCTTGTGTGAGGAGATCTGACTGTGTGTGGAGATGGAGAGGTATGCGAGCGGACTGGTTCAGGAAGTCCATGAATGTGGCCATAATGGAGCTATGAGCACCACCCTTACTTGAGCTTGATGAATCTTGTGGAGGACATGCAGGAGGAGGGGAAATGGGAAAAGCATGGTGGAGGGAGTCCATCCAGGGGATGAGAAGGGTGTCACGCTGGGGATCTTCTCCCACTGCCTCTCTGGAGCAATAAAGTTTGTGGTTCTCACAGGCAGCAAAAAGGTCCCAATGTGGGGTGTCCCACTCATTCTTGCAATTCCCATTTGTGCTTCATATAAAGCATCCTGCTGAGTGCATCTGCAAGGGAGCTTTGGGTGCCCAGGAGGTATGTGGCTTGCAGCATGACCTGGTGTTTGATGCACCAGTTCCACGTGTGGATGAACTCTGAATAAAGGGAGGGAGACCTGGCATCTCCCTGTTTGTTGATATAAACCACTGCTGCAATGTTGTCGAAGAGTAATTAGATGTGCTTGACTCGGATGAGGGAGAGGAGTGCCTGGCAGGCAAGGCAGATCGCCCTCACCTCCATGACGGATATGCACAACCTGGGCAATCGAGGCATCCATACACCATCTGCAGTGTGACAATCCAGGTGAGCTCCCCAACCTATGAGGAAGGCATCTGTTGTCATTGTGTTTCATGGTGTGGGAGAAGGGAAGAGGACACTGATCGTGACCTTTAAAGGATCAGTCCACCAGATAAAGTATTTCAACACTTGCCATGGATCAGGACTTTGTTGTCTGGCTGGTCTGTGTTTGGTCGGTGGAAGGAGAGGAGCCAAAGTTACAGGCAATGTGTGTAGAGGAAAATGTGTGGTGTCACTGAGGTACACACAACCATGTTGCTAACAAGGGACAGACAGAGGCAGATAGTGGTTCAGGGCTTGCGATGCAGGTCCACGATTAAGGTCGTGAGCGTGGCAAAGTAGTACATTGGAAGGGAGGCTCATGCAGCAACAGAATCCAGCCATGCCCCAAATGAAGGGAATGGTCTGGGTAGGTACAAGGACCAATTTCTCCTTGTTGATACAAATGCCAAGAAAGGTGAGGAGAGGGTGGAGCATGAGGATGGTGGTGAGGCGATTTTGACGGGAACATGCAAGAAGGAGCCAGTCATCACGATAAGGGAAGACAGCGTAGCCAAGATGGCGCATGTGTTTGGCAACAATGACAAAGACTTTGGTAAAGACTCATGGAGCCATCGCTATGCCAAAAGGCAGGACACTGAACTGATAGTGGCTGGTTCCAACTCAGAACTGGAGAAACTTTCAGTGGTTCAGGTGAATATCTATGTAGAAATAGGCATCTTTCATGTTGAGAGCTGTGAACCAGGCTGTGCAGGGAAGGGATGGGATAATCGATGAGAGCATCACCATATGGACTTCCAAATAAAGATGTTGAGCACTCTGAGGTCCTGAATGGGATGGTGCCCTCTGCCCTTCTTCAGGATGAGGGAGTAGAGGAAGTAGAACCCTCATCGCCTGTAGAGAGGTGGGACTGATTGTATGGCACCCTGGAGGAGGAGAACATTGGTTTCCTTTTGGAGGATGCTCCAATGGGAGGGACCTCCGGGCAACATGTGGGGTGGGGGGTGGGGGTGTGGAAATGGCAGGAATTCTATGTAGTATCCATGGTCAATGTCCTCCAATTCCCAACCGTCTGTGGTGATCTTGCCCCAGTTGTCGGTGAATAGGGCACGGCGGTCCCCAAAGACGACCTGAGATGCAATGGTTCTTGACATGATCATCAAAACTGGTGCTTGGGCAGCTTCAGAGGGGTGGGGGGGCAGGGAAGAGATGGTCATGGCAGAGACTGGGTAGCGTGGTCTCTGGGATTGCTGGCAAGATGGTGCCTCCAGCTGACTGATAATATAGCGGATAGAGGGCCTACATGCAAGGATGGTACAGCTGCCGTTGCTGTCTGCATCTTGGAGTTGCAGTATAAATGCCCAAAGACCAGAGCTTGGTGCGGGAGTCCTTAAGAGAATGCAAGGACTCCTCAGTCTGTGAACTGAACAGCTTTTGGGCATCAAAGGGCAGGTCCTTTATGCTAGTCTGGACCTCTTTTGGGAGTGCACAGGATTAAAGTTAAGAGTCTCTCTGCAACTCCACTCCTGGAGCAAGTAAGCAGGAGGCCACATCAGCTGTGTCCACGGCAGCCTGAAGTCCCACCTTGGAGGCCCTCATCGTGCAGTGCCCGGAACTGCTACTG
Organism: Chelonoidis abingdonii; assembly: GCF_003597395.2. NCBI lineage: Eukaryota > Metazoa > Chordata > Testudines > Testudinidae > Chelonoidis > Chelonoidis abingdonii. Next base: position 38,125,538 of record NC_133770.1, read on the forward strand.
TCAGTCTGGTGGGAAGAAATCTTTAAACTCCATAAGTTTAGTATAATTCTTGAAATAATATTTTGCCAGGAGAGCCTGCTAATTGGCTATCCTGAACTGGAGGCCTACAGAGGAGTAGGTCTTGTGGCCATGTAGGTCCATCTTTTTAGCTATTTCGTCCAGAGGGGTGGATTTTTGAGAATGTCGTCGGGCTTGCTGCGGCATGGATCACGAGGGAGTTTGGGGGAGGGAGGCTAAAGAGAAATTCTGCATCCTTGGCAGGGGCAAAGTATTGTCTCTCAGCCTGCTTAGGAGGGGGGACGTGGGAGGCTGAGGTGTGCCATACCATTTGAGCCAGCTGCAAGATAGTCTTGTTGATGGAGAGAGTAGTTCTTGAGGGTCCATGGCATTGGAAGATGTCCAGCAATTGGTGTTAGGAGTCCTGGACCTCCTCCAACAGGAGTGCAAGGTCCATCATCATGCGCTGTAGAAGCTCTTGGTACTCGCAGTGGTCATCAGACAGGGAGAGGGAAGCTGGGATTATCGCTTCATCTGGGGAGGAAGAGGCCGCCATGGGAACCAGCAGTACTGGCGTTCTGGTTCCACTTTTACTTCCTCCTCCTTATACATTGATGGCGCTGGAGAGCACATGGGGGACAGGTGATAGAAAATCACGGATTGAGTGGGGCAGGTCTAGTAGGGGTCCTACGGTGGCCAACGGTAAGGGTTGCCAGCCCCAAAGGGCCATGTCAGGGTCATAAACCGGTGGGGAGGAGGTCAGTGTCATGAGTCCTGACTGTGGTGGGGGGCTGGGGAGAAAAAGGGCTCCAGTTTCAAGAAACGCTTGGACTCGGAATGGGAATGATGGAGCCATCGGTACCATCAGGGGCTCCAGAAGAAGCACTAAGGGTTCATCCACTGGAGAAGAGAAGACAGAGGTGGTTGGTGGTCCCAAAAGCAGGGGGAGACTAGGTTAGGGAGAAGTAACTCCCCAGTGGACAACAGCGGGTCTATGCAGCCGTCAGCGTGAGGGACCTCGTGGGACAATCTCAAGGTCCAGGCAGTGCAGATGGTACCAGCAATGCAGGTGGCAGGTGCACCAGTGCAGGCAATTGCCCTGGCAGGTCCCATCTGTGCTTCTCCTTAAGCTGCATCCACAGAAGCCTGGGAGGTGAGGCAGCCAGGTCTATGTATGATTTCTCTCCCACCCTGGCACAGCTTGGGAAGGCAACGCTGTATTTATAGGCAGTCCTGGATGGGGTGCTGTGGTTATGCCCCAGCCATGCTTCTTAGTGGCGAGGTTGTCCAACTTCTTTGGTACCGTTAGATCTGGCATCCAAGAAGTGGATGAGGGCACTTGCTGCCAGTGATGGCCACTGCATTGGTGGTGCCAGACACTGCAATGCCATTCTGCCGCTCGTGGATCTGACCACGTGCATGCGCATGACTTGCTCCATTAAGAACTTCCAGAGGTGAAGTTCTCTAGCTTTCCGCATTTGAGGCAAGAGTGATCAGCAGGTAGTACAGTGGACAACCATGTGGGCCTCACCAAGGCAGTCCAAGCAACGTTGATGCTCATCACTCACAGAGAAGGAGTGCGGGCATGAGGCACAGTTCTTAAAACTGGCTTGCTGGTGCGCAATCTCCAGGTGGGGGAAACCTCCCCAAACGGGGAAGAACGCCAGTAACCAAGCTAACCAAAGAAACTACTAACACAACCAATCAGAAAACAAAAAACAACTAACTTCAGCTGTATACACGGAAGAATGGACAAAGCCAGGCTAAGAGTGAGAAGGAACAGGGAGTTCCGACTCTGGCCATGTGGCTTTAGGAGGAAACTGAAGAGGCGTTGACCTGCATGGCCTATTATAACCTCAGACAAGAGCATGAGGTGACACACAATGCATGCAGGTCAACAGACACAGCTATGAAACCTTCCAGCTCTGGCACATGATGTGCAAGCACACTCATGTTTGGAATTAATATAGAGATCATCACTCGAAGAACCACCGAATTTTCTAGTGAACACAAGACATAAAAGAGTGTGGTTTCTGTGGAAAAGCAGTGGTATGTTTAGTTAAACTCTTCTGTCTGAGTTGATTGCTTCTAATCACTTCAGACCAGGTGTCACAACAACATGACTGTATTGAGACAATGTTGCTCTCATAAAAGTGCCTCTTCATTTGGAAATACCATAATTTTTGATAATCATAGAATATCAGGGCTAGAAGGGACCTCAGGAGGACATCTAGTCCAACCCCCTGCTCAAATCAGGACCAATTCCCAGACAGATTTTTGCCCCAGATCTCTAATTCGCCCCCTCAAGGATGGAGCTCACAACCCTGAGTTTAGCAGGCCAATGCTCAAATCACTGAGCTATCCCTCCCCCTCACTCTCAAAATACAGATTTAGGCCATGTCTACACTTACAAGCTTACAGCTGCACAGCTGTACTGATACAGCTGTGCAGCTCTAAGAGTGCTGGTGTAGCTGCCTTATGCCAATGGGACAGAGATCTCTCAGCAACATAATAAAAAACCTGCTCAATGAGCAGCGTTAGGTAGAGAAAGCATCTCCTGCTGACATAGTGCTGTGTACATGAGTGCTTATGCCAGCAAAATTTATTTCGCTATGGGGCATGTTTTTTTCACATCCCTTAGCGACAAATGTTTTGCCAACTTAAGTGCTAGTGTAGACATGGCCTATGTCAGTCTGCCTCTACAGTATTGTTTGCAGTTGCACTGACTTAACATGCAATGGAATGTGTCAAATAGTGGATTTGTTTTTAAAAAACAGAAGATAAGGAAAAAATTCATTAGAAAAAAATTTCTGTTCAAGCAGTACAAAAAACAAGGTGCTTTTTAACCTAACTCTGAACTATGCCTGGTGATCGTCTACTCGTGATTTTTTTCTTAACAATTTGACAAGCATCCAAGGAGGAAATATTAAGCTTTCCGGATTTCTCTTTTAGTCAGTAAATTTGAGATTAATTATAAAAAATATAATATGTAATGACAGAGCTTTAATATCAAACAGCTTAGTTTTAGAACAGCCCTTACTAGCGTCCTATGGCTGACTTCTTCATTTCATTGCCATAGGGAATTAGCATGAAACAAATTTCAGATGTATTCTTGAAAGAGAGAAAGAAATCAATACACAAAGTTAATGGAGAGTCTAATCATAGACTTTTTAGTCCTCTGGTTTTCACATTCCCAGAGTCAGTCAGAGTAGGGACTTAAAACTGGGGTAAATTGGTCAGAATGAGTGTAAGAGGCTAAGGTACTTAAAGTAATTTTGCATTCAGTGGTTGTGCAAAACCAGGTTAAATTTACACCTTTACAGTTTTCCAGGGGAAAAGCCTAAACTCAGTCCCTGGTGAAGCAGGTGCATCTCTAAATACAGGCAATGGGGCTGGATTTGGCCTAAGAGTGCTGGAAATAGTGCAATTTAAGCTAAAGCAGAGGGCTTGCTTTATCATACATACTTCTGTTAGTGGTTGGGCCTTCTAAACCCACTTTGCTTGTAAATTATGCTCATTTTGCACGCTCACTTAACGGTGAAATCAGTCATTGTACTATTTTTCTACTTACATCTTTCTCCTGACTTACTTACATCAACAGGAAACTTACACCACAGTTTACATCATTGCTGAATTTGTCCCAGAGACTTCCAGGGGAGTTGCATCTGCTTACTCTAGGCTGCATGTGACTGCATTTAGTATGTGTTCTGTAACTTAGGTTAAATTGTCGCAGACTCCACTACCTCCACTGCTGCTGGTGCTACCTTTCAGCTCAGTGTTACTGGGTTACTGTCTATCGAAACAACAATTTAACAGCACAGATAACTAGCTGTAAACTGAGTGCTAACAACAAACAACTGGATGTCATTTATCCCAGTGACCAAAGTTATAAAAGACCAAAAGGGAGCTGTTGTGTAGGTAATAAAAAGTAAAGACCTAGCAACACATGATATGAGTGGTGGCAGCAGAAGTGCTACCAACTCTTGTGATTTTATCACAAGTCTCATGATATTTGGTGGTTCTCATAAAGCTCCAGCTCCAGGAATCATGTGAACACATAAGAATCTCCACTTCCATTTAAAAAAATTTCTAACCCACATGGCTATGGAGAAACACTTGAAAAAAATGACCCAAGCATATCCCAAAGATTAAAAAAACAGAAGGCAAATATTAAGAACCTAAAATGTTTTATTTTTCAAATCTCATGATTTTTAAGTCAATCTCATGATTTTTTGGGGGGCTGATACATATTTTTTTGAATTCTTGAGGTTAGCAATACTTCAGAAACTCCTATGGCAAACTTTGCGTACAGCTATACCAGAGCAGGCTGCTGTGCTGACCCAGCTTGTGAGATTTAACAAGTATGGCCAGTACTTAGCTGAGAAACTACCAAGAAAAAAAATCCCAGCTGGCACTCCTTCTTGTAAGTCAGGACTGAATCAATGCTCCAGCATGGTATTAAGTTTGTGGGTTGTGTGTGTGTGTATGTGAGAGAGGATCACTATGCTGATGGGGATTCATCTTTCAGATGCAGTGCAAAACTGGGTTCCTTAAATATGCCCACCGTGCTATTTAGAAGAATATGGTGCTAGCCATAGAGATCTGGACAAATTTTAATTTCAGTAACTAAATTCCAGGTACAGTACTCCCTACAATTTCACCTGGAAAGGGAATTTTTCTTTATTTCCTAAACAGTTGTGTTGTATTGCTATGCACTGTTAAAGAACTGCCATGTTCAATACCCACTTAATATTTCTCCCTGTATCTCTGCTTCTCCTTATTTCTAGATTCCTGCGTCTAAGGTACAAAAACCTGGGACATCTGGAATCCTGAACACACAAAACTGGACAGCTAGCAGTGTAGACTGAGCACTTGTAAAGATTTCCCAGGACAGCTATCTCAAAAGATGGACAATCCTGGGAAACCCTGGACAAGTGGCAACTGTGTCACGTCCCCTCCCTGTCTCTTAAAAGTAGCAGCTCTCAGAGGCCAGTTTGCTTCTCCTTTACACTTCCCATGAAAACATCAGCTGGTGCAATTGCTCCCGTCTGGGAAAAGAACACCACAAACCACAAAAAAACCTGCTGGGCCTGGAGATGCTAACCCTCCCCCCCCAAAAAAGTGATTACTACTTATTTTTTATATTTCCCAAATTCCTCCTTAGCTGGCCTGGTTTCTTACCATCTCTTTTCCCTCCCCATCCAATACCACTTATTAGTATCATTTGCTATCAAGAAGCCTTAGAATAATGGGCAACAATGTCTATTCATGTTTGTTACTGTTATATGCACTGTTAATATTTACCATAACAGCACAGATTTAGATGCACCGCACTGCTCAGATATTCAGTTCTTTCCACACACAGTAGTTTGAGAAAAGGCTTCCTTTTGTATGATGTTTTGAGATTTATATTTTCAAGTCCATGCAGTAGGGCTGCAAATGCTCTTGAGAATTAGGATTTAAAAAATTAATTGAAGGGATTAGAATCAAAGAATCATATATAGAGAGAATGAAAAAAATCCCAAAGGACCAGACTTTTATATATAGAAGGGGGCCATTAGCAATTCTACCAGATAAGTGAACATACAAAGAAACATGTTAAATAAAAGTGGAAAAGGTGTTGTGGTTTGTCATTTGTTTGTTTTTATTATACTGGCATGCTGTCCTTTCTTTCTTCATCAAGCAAGGAGCATATTTCCTAATGAACAGCCAAGGTTGCCTAAGTAATGGGGGTTAAAGAAAACCTGTCCACAGCTTCTTTGAGAGGTTTACAGCTTTTCCACACTACACAAGTAAAGTTATCCAAAATGAACTTGACAAGTGATACTTCAAAATCCATTCCCAAAGCAGGGTCCACTTCAACATCCAGTTAAATTTTACAGAGCAAACCTGAAACTAGTATAGGGGAGGGAGAGGATTCAAACCTCCAGATCCAAACTGGACCCTGTGGTTTTTGTACCAGGACAGAACCAAAATTAGGAAGGGCTTAGATTCAGGTTCAAACCTGGAGGAGGCTGAACTCTCACAAAAAAACATCCAAGTTGGTGAGATTTCTGCTAGTTTGGACTCAGATTCAGTGTCTCAAACCCAAACTTTATTTTAAAATTAATCCGCATTAAGGTGGTATTTGACTGATTTTTACTATATATCCTAATACTAAAATACAGTGGACTGAATTCAGCCCTGGCTAAAGGGGATGCACCTACAAAATATACAAAATTACTATAAAATTATAGTAACGTTATAAAAACGTTCAAAACTCTATACAGAAATTATACACAGATTGCATGTGTGGAAGTGATATTCATATGCTAAATTGCAGGACCATGTGGTAAATTTATCATGCACCATTAAATACTTCACCTGCATTCTGCCCACTTATCCATCTGCCCATAATTATTCTAACATTTCAAACCTAGGACCAGTTTCAAACAACCACATTTTGAAAATAACCAACCTACCAGAAGAATGTTACTTTCTTCTCCCTTCAAATGTGGCATTTCCACATCATACCTCTCCAAAATTGCCCCTGCCTGATCAAGTCCTGAGGTAGCAACTGCTCTTCTATATTTAAAAGGATTATGGCTTGTAAATCCAGCCCCATGGGACCTTATAGAACCAGAAATGAGTGCTTTATATCATTAGGAAGGGAGACTGACTAGCTTCCCAGTGGTTTGCATGGCACTCTCCTTGTAGTTCTAGGAGGTCCCAAGAGAAAAGATTACGAAGTGGATATATTTTTATGGTTAAAGTAAGAGTGGATGCTTTTGTCTCTCCCCCTGAGTCCTACACAGCCGGACCCCTGGTAAGGACAACAACTAAGGACAATAATTTTTAACTTCGCTGCCTAAAGTTAGGCACCTAAACCTGTAACCTAATTTCTTCTCAGAAGTGCTGAGTTCCAATTTAAGAAATGTATGTATAATCTCAAATGAGGAGAAATATACTCTCCTTTCCCCACTGCTCTGCTTACTCCACATTTAAACCCATGCATCAATAGATATACAAATACATTTATACTGTAGATAAAAGAAAGCATTCTGCTTCAACAGCTGCTTAACGATAACTGTCTCAACTATGCGATTGTAAGTTTCCTAAGTAATTTTAATAAGACTCTTCTCCAGTTCAACAGTCAGAAACACTTTTATCTAATGGTCTTTATATTTAGATAATCAAATATCATATAGACCATTTGATCCTCTTCCAATTTTAATCCTTCTCAAATAAAATTACTGGTGTGGGTGTGCAAAATATGCAAATATGTCTTGAGCAAGAAACCTTAAACACTTAAACTGCAACAGTCGTCGTGTCCTGTGTTTGTGCAGCACCTAGCACAGTGGGGTCCTGGTCCAAGCCTGAGGCTGGCAGGCACTACAATAATACAAATAATAATCCTGTTTGTTTATAGGGTACAATTCCTTAGTTTCCTCATTGGTTCTTAAAATATTACCACATCCTATATCATAATGTCTCATAATAGCTGACTTTTTAAAGATCTCTGTACAAACTTCTCAGGATAGAAGTTTACAAATAACATAATACATAATGGCAATAAAATGAGAGGAAAGCTAACGTTAAGTTTGAGAACTCCTGAATGTGTGTGTAGATAAATGCTTATTAGAGGATTATCTGCATACAGTAGCTTGTTTAATACAGCGAAACCCCGCTATAACACGATGTTTGGGGTCCAAAATATTCCATCGCGATAAATGCGAGGTAGCGGTATAGTGGGGTTTCAAGCCGGTCAGTTTAAGTCAGTGGTCCCCAACGCGGTGCATTGATGTACGCCGCCTAGTGCCCAGCAGGGGAGAGGAGCCACGGCCCTCCTCCTGCCGGGGACAGAGAACTCCGAGGCTGCAGGCGCTGGTGCTCTCTGTCCCTGGCAGGTGCGGGGCCGTGGCTCCTCTTGAAGCCGGAGAGAAGCTGCGGCCCCACACCTGCCGGGAACAGTAAGCACTGGCGCCTGCAGCCTGGAGAAGCCAGAGAGAAGCCGCGGCCCCGCACCTGCCGAGAACAGAGAGCACTGGCACCCACAGCCTTGGAGTTCTTTGTCCCCAGCAGGCACGGGGTCGCAGCTTCTCTCCCCTGCTGGGCACTAGGTGGGGTCACATCAATGTCCCGGTGGGCAACATGGTGTTGGAGACCACTGGTATTAAGCCTTAAAGGGGAGCCAACTTATGATTGCGTTATATGCGATTTCGCGTTGTGGCGGGGTGCATTATTGCGAGGTTTGACTGTATTAAACAGTGTCAGAGAAACAAAAATACTGTAGGCTAAACATAAAAATTGTTGCTCCCTTATTCCTTTTGTAATGAACTTCCTCTGAAGGCTATCCTATAATCTTACATGTGTTCTGTATTTGTAGGTATCTCTCTGTCATGAAATAGAAATTCCTGACAGATGTAGAACTTAAAAATATCCACAGATGTTACTTGTACATCAGAAAGGTAATTTTCTAATCTAGGCCAGGATTTAATATTTCTTTATGAAAATGGTAGAAAGAGGATGGTTAATTGCTAATGCATATTGTGATGGGGCAAGGCCAGATGTGTACAGTAAAGTAGTAAGGAACAGGTATGCTAGCCCCAGGCTAACCATGGTAACCAAATGGCCATTGCTCCAGGTTAATCAAGACACCTCGGGCCAATTAAGATCTTTCTAGAAGGCAGTGGAGATAGCTACATTGATTGGGCCACCTGAAGCCAATCAAGGGCTGGCTGGAACTAGTTAAAAGCCTCCCAGTTAGTTTGGGCTGTGAGGAGCAAGAGGTGCAAGGAGCTGAGAGTGAGAAGGTATGCTGCTGGAGGATTGAGGAGTACAAGCATTATCAGACACCAGGAGGAAAGTCCTGTGGTGAAGATAAAGAAGGTGTTTGGAGGAGGCCATGGGGAAGTAGCCCAGAGATTTGTAGCTGTCATGCGCAGCTGTTACAGGAGGCACTATAGACAGCTGCGATCCCACACAGGCCCTGGCTGGAACCCAGAGTAGAGAGGGTGCCTGGGTTTCCCCCCAAACCTCCCAACTCCTGATCAGACCAACAGGAGGAGTTGTCCCAGACTGTGGGTTCCACCAGAGGGGAAGATCACTGAGGTGAGCAAATCCGCCAATAAGCACAGGACCCACTAAGGTAGAGGAGGAACTTTGTCACAGTATGTACTAACGGACATTCTTATTTTGCATCCTATAAAAATGTAACAGAGAAGAAAAAAAAGTGTAAAGTTAGTATCTTGTTCAATTTCTTGCAGAGGGTGTAAATGATAGTTTTGCACCAACAATGTGATGCTCCCTAGGCTTCTTTGGTTTAGACACCTCAGAATCAGAGATGGGCAAACTGGTTTTGTGTAAATGTGGACCCACTTGAACATGTGAATCCAGGAGTTTTACTCTGATGTTACTGGATTTGCATTCCAGTTAGCATCGATTACAAAACAAAATGCAGAGGAGAAAATGAAAATATGATAAAATAAACCTAGGGTAAAAAATGGAGCAGAGAGCAAATAGAAAAACAAATATAGAGACTATGGAAAAAACAGTAACTGGATATCCAAATAGGGTTACTTTTTTTCAATAGGACTTTTAGTGAAAACAGTAAGAGAAAAAAATGTTTTCGAATGTTTTATATGAACTGACCTTGGGAATATATAACATAAGCTGTAGTTTAAGTGCCTTTCCAGCTGTGGCATGCCTTTCACTTCACTGACATTAAAGTTATACACCACAAGCCACAAAAATTCTGCAAAACCTATTTTTTTTTTCAACACAACTCCTTAATGCTAGTAATCAGGACTAGATGGAAGGTCCAGAACATAAGCTAGATGTTATTTGGTTTTAATGCGATATTTAACATTTATCGTTTCTCTCTCTCTCTCTATCACTCACATTGGAGAAGCAGGTGACAAACTGTACAGGAAAGTCACAAAATTGTAACTGTTGTATGCAGTGTTGTTGTAACTGAGTTGGTCCCATGATATTAGAGAGAGATGACATGGGTGAGATAATATCTTATCAGACCAACCTCTGTTGGTGACAGGTTTCAGAGTGGTAGCTGTGTTAGTCTGTATCAGCAAAAAGAACGAGGAGTACTTGTGGCACCTTAGAGACTAACAGATACATTTGTTAGTCTCTAAGGTGCCACAAATACTCCTCCTCCTTTTTTCTCTGTTGGTGAGACAGACAAGATTTTGAGCTTACACAGAGCTCTTCTTCAGGTCTGGGAACTGTACTCAGAGTGTCACAGCTAAATACAACAAACATTTTGTCCAAACCATGGGAACAGCCATGAGTACTAGGATGGCTCCCAATATGCCAAAATTTTCATGGGACAGCTTCAGAAAGAATTTCTGGACAAATCGACCATGAAACCAAGGATAAACCTGAGATACACTGATGGATATTTTCATCCTCTGGACAGATGACCTAAACACCCTCACAGATTTCCACCACAACTTCAACAACCACCACCTGTACATTAAAACTCTCTAGATAGTCCCACATTGGACACCATGATCAGCTTCAGCAATGGAACCCTACATTCAACTATATACAAGAAACCCATCAACCACCACACCTGCATTCACAGATCTAGTACCCATCCCAGACATGCTAAGAAATCTGTTCTCTACAGCCACGTGCTCAAATATCACAGAATACACTCTGAGTACAAAGTCCAGTATACATACCTTAACATACTCAAAACTGCCTTCACCGAATAATGACACTCCCTCAGAGAAGTAGATTGCATCATGGAACAGGCCATCCAAACAGGGCCGGCTCTACAGTTTTCACCGCCCCAAGCAGTGCGCCAAATTGCCGCCACGGGCGGGGGGGTGGGGGGCAGTCCGTGTGCCCTTAGGGCGGCAGTTGCGTTTCTGCAGCAGTGGCAATTTGGCGGCAGCTTCTATGTTTAGCTGAAGCTGCGGACAGCTAAACATAAAAGCTGCCGCCGAATTGCCGCCACCACGGAAACGCACCTGCCGCCCTAAAGGCACACGGACTGCCCCCCCCCCGGCCTGCAGGCGGCAATTCGGCACGCTGCTTGGGGGCAAAACAACAGGGACTGCCGCCCCTTGCAGATTGCTGCCCCAAGCACCAGCTTGGAATGCTGGTGCCTGAAGCCGGCCCTGCATCCAAATACCACAAGAGAACCTGATTCCATATAGAAAGAAAAACCCTCCGACTGCACACCCCACAATGGAACGATACAGGATATCATTAAACAATTTCAACCCATACCTGATGGGGACCACATCTTGAAAGAAATCTTTCCTGAACTCTCTCTTCTGGCCTTCAAACACCCCCCACCTCCAAACTCATTATCAGACGCAAACTCCCCACAGACCAGGATACACCAATTCAAAGCGGCAGACCCTGCCAGAACAACAGGTGCAAAACCTGTAGACATATCCCCACAGGTACAATGATCAACCACCCCACACATACACAATACAACTTCAAAATCCATGGGTCCTACACATGCCTATCACAACATGTGGTATACCTAATCCAGTGCACTAAATGTCTCAATAATAACTCTGTGGGTGAAACGAGATAATCACAACACTCTTGAATGAACTCACACAGAAAAATGATAAGGTGAACATTTCACAAAGCAATTGCTCAAAAGGTTGTTACATGGAAGTAGGGTGACCAGACATCCTGATTTTATCAGGACTGTCCCGATATTTACTTGTTTGTCCCGTATCCTTACCGAACATTGGTCGGGATGTGAATTGTCCCATATTTTGCGCTCCGGGGCACAGGAGGAGGGGGCTTGTGCCCCCCTGCTCCAACTCCACCCTAGCCCCACCCCGACTCCAGCCCTCCCTCCCCCATTGGATCCCTCCCCAAATCCCTGCCTGGCCCTGTCCCCAGCCCCACCCCCTCACTGCCCTATTGGATACCTCTCCAAATCCCCACCTGGCCCTGCCCTCAGCCCCACCCCTTCACTGCCCTATTGGATCCCTCCCCAAATCCCCACCCTGACCTGGACTCTTCCCCAAGCACACCACATTCTTCCTCCTCACCCCTTCCACCCAGGCTTGTGCTAATCAGCTGTATGGTGGTGCAAGCGCTGGAGGGAGGGGAGAGAAGCAGGATGCGGCAGCCAGCTCAGGAGAGGTGGAGGCAGAGCAGAGGTGAGCAGGTGCAGGTGGGTGGGGCGTGGAGCTGCCGGTGGGTGCTCAGCCCCCATCAATTTTTCCTATGCTCCGGTGGCTGTTTACGTTGGACATTAAGAAAAACTTCCTATCAGTGTAGTTAAGCACTAGAATAAATTGTCTAGAGAGGTTGTGGAATCTCTTATTGTCTAAGATGCTCTTAAAAATCTCCAAACACCTGGTAGGGGTGGTCCAGATAATAGTTAGTCCTACCTTGAGTGCAGGGGACTGAACTAGAAGATCTCTCGAGGTCCCTTCCAGTCCTACAATTCTATGATTTTGTATCTGACCTATTAGTTCTCATCCTCAAAGGAAACCTTCGCAACATCTTCAAAAGACAAGCCTTGGAGCTTAAATTTATAAAATGTTGCTAGACACTAAATATCATAAACTGAATAAAGAAATTGGTTTTATGGCTTATTACAACATGCTAGAAACCACACACCAATTTTTGGGGGGGCAGCCCCTCCTTTCCCCCTTATGACTGGAGAGAGGTTAACTGGTCATTTCAACTGGAATGGTCCCTTGAAATGTGTGTTAACTACTTATACTAAATAATCTGTTCCACCTTGTATTCAGCTATGACACACTAAGTACATTTCTCAGACCTGAAAAAGAGCTCTGTATAAGCTCAAAAGCTGTGTGTCTCATCAACAGAAGTTTGTCCAATAAAAGGTATTGCGCCTCATCCATCTTGTCTCACAAAATTATAACTTATGTTGGACTGTATCACCTGCCCTCTTCATAGTAACCCACGTCCCTGGGACTCACTTGACTCCCTACCCATGCCATATTTCCTCCTTTACCCATATGTTTTGGGAGGACAATTCTACTACATCTTCCTTAAGGCCCAGGATGGGTAAGATTCAGCCATGAGCCAGGAATGGTTTTGTACCCAAAGTCTGATATTGTGGGACATTCCAGAGTTAGAAATGGCAGTTTTCTACCGCTGGGAAGGAGAGATTCCCAGCTCTCCAGTGGCATCCAAAAATCACTCCTTGTCTTGAAGAGCTAGAGATATTGGATCTTATGGGCATATAATTTTCATGTATTACATAATTATTTCAGATCATTTTTGGAGAGGTTTTATATTTACTAGTTTAAATTTCCCTCCCTCTGACTCAGACACTGAAAAATCAGGAAGTGCAAGAATTAAGGTGAATTTTGAGTGCTTGTCTTTACATCTTTAATATTCTTTCAGCACAGTTCTTGTCTGTGTAAGATGCCATCTGTCAGAGTCAAACTATTTTGAGAATGTACACTTATTGGGAATATTTTGTTGCATCTCTCTCCATCAGTAAAGCTATGGTCCTTAGGATTCCAACTGTACAAGATTCAGAGGGAGAGAAATTTAAAAGATCTTCTCAACACACCTGTGAAGTGGGGGGGCAGTATTATCCTCATTTTACAGATGGCAAACTAAGGCTTGGAGAAATTTAGGTCAAAAGTGTACCCTAATTTTGACTGAACAATTTAGATGACTAGGACCTGATATTTCAAGTACTTGGCATCACACGGCAGTTCATATGTTCAAAGCACAGCTTCTTTTGACTTCAGCTGCAGCTGTGAGTGCTCAGCACTTCTGCAAATCAGGCCCCAGGTCTCAGGTTGGGCAGCCACAAATGAGGCACACACAATAATGACTACGTAAGAAAAGTTTGGTTTAAGTGACTTGCCCAGCATCACATAGGAATTCTATGGGAAAGGCAGGGATAGAACACAGTTCTCGAGAACAGAATTCACGTGACTTAACAATGAGACCTTTCTCTTCCTGCAGTCCCCTGCCTCATTCACTACACACCTTTCAGATTCTGCAACAAATGAGGCAAGAGTCCTACAGACAACAGTCTACTTCACTATACAAACCAGATTAATCCCCAGAGCAGGCCCATCCCATACACTGAAGGCGGTCAGGGGGCTGTGGAAAAAGCAGTATGTGATCATGTAATTAAAGACAGTATCAAAATGTATACACACAATGGGGGGCACATTAAGGTTGCATAGGCAACCTTAATTCTGCATGACAGAAGTTTGAATGTTTGACTTTGCAACCCTGGAAGCAATGTGGATGGATCTGCTGCATGCCATGTGCCAGAAGTAGTATGGTGCCAGTCAACACTCCTCTTAGAAGAGGCGGAGGAGTCTCCCCAAGCCCTGGAATGATCCTGGTTCATTTTATGAGACCTTTTCCTCACCGTACCACAGCTCAAACATGAGCAGCCTCATTTGTTGGGTCCCAAGGTGATCATGGATCAGACGAAGGCATTGGTGTCAAAGTGAGCCTCGTGGCTTGCTCCAGAAGATGCAGCTTAAACTATAAGTTTCTCACCAAATGGGTCCTCTTTGTGAACAACTTTCAGATGGAGCACCTGTCTTTAATATGTCCCTTGCTGAGACATAAAAAGCATCTCATGTGAGGACGGCTGTTGGGGAATGCTCCCTACATGACAGAATGCTTGAACCCTCATAAGACCATCACACAGGGCAGCCAACTACTCTAGCTAACACTAACCTAACACTTTACTAGACCCAAGGTTCTACTACTATTATATACAAAAAGGAGTTCTCAGAAATCGAGACAAATGTGCGAGGTTAAGACACGACACAGAACTCTGACTCTAGGCCACGGACGGTGAGAAGGAACTGAGGTGGTCAGGGAGGTGCCGCATTTATATGGCATGGGGATGGGCTATGGCTGCAGGGCAGAAGTGCCACCCCTATGGATAGTGCTAGGCAAAGTTTTCTGGCCCTGGTGTGCGAACCGCACAAACCCACATAGAATACTTGGAGAAGAACATCATCTTCCAAATCATCGTGATCCAAACTCCAAAGCATATTGGCTAATACAGTCAGAGAAAAGGAGCACACTACACACTTCCATGTACCAAACACTGGACTCTTTCATAAGTATAAAGGCATTGTAATTCAACATATTTTATAAAAAATAGTTCACAGAAACATTTGGCTTAATTTAACCACATAATGAAAATTCATAAATCCATTACTTAACAGGGATTAATTCATGCTCCAGAAAACGGCAAGCAGAGTGTTATAAATACTGAGAGCGCATACAAGATTTCTAGTAGGGTTGTCTTTTATAGAAATCACATCTAAAAAACCAACCAGCATGTGCAGCCAATATTATTGCAGAGCATTATGTAGCCCCACAAACATTTCAATAAAAAGGTAAAAACATGCACCAAGAGCTTCATAAAAGTCACAACCCTTAAAAGGATCTAGTTAATATGCTGTTAAGTCTGTATAACTTCCTTTCTCAAGGCACCAAATAAATGAGGAACAAAAGGGGACAGACTACTGTTTAAAAAACCTTAATTGTGTTTCTGTTTGCATAGCTGATTTTAAAAACAGGCAAAAACTGTAACCTCACAGTTACACAGGGCATCTGGTGGAGTTTTTAAACTTTATAAAACTTTGTTGGGAAATACAGGGAACATATTGTATTGTCTCCTGTAGAGCCAATGTACAGCCAGTTTAAGCAGAAAATATTGCCCCCCCCACCCCAAATAAAGGTTTTAGCGCCTTACATCAGAAGATCAGAGAAGACTTTCCACATTATGCAGCCAAATACACAAGATGGTCTACAAGTGAAACCAGGAGTTTAAGCACCCCCCAGACACAGCTGTTACATTTGCTATTTGTCTTTTATCAAGTGCTTCAAACCCAATGTCCTTTGTACAGACCAACATATTGCCGATCTCACTGGTAAGATTAGGTGTCCTCACCTCCCTTTTAATTGTGTAATAATTAGGGTTGTCAATTAATCACAGTTAACTCATGCGATTGTCAAAAAAATTAACTGCAATTAAAAAAATTAATTGTGATTAATCGCACTGTTAAACAATAGAACAACTATTCAAATGTATTAAATATTTTGGGTGTTTTTCTACATTTTCAACTATATTGATTTCTATTACAACACAATACAAAGTGTACAGTGCTTACTTTATATTATTTTTATTACAAATATTTGCACTGTAAAAATGATAAACAAAAATAGTACTTTTCAATTCACCTCATACAAATACTGTAGTGCAATCTCTTTATGTGAAAGTGTAACTTACAAATATAGATTTTTTTTTTTGTTACATAACTGCACACAAAAACAAAACATAAAACTTTAGAGCACAGTGGGCAAACTATGGCCTGGGGGCCGCATCTGACCCTCTCAACGTTTTAATCTGGTCCTTGTGCTCCGGCCAGGGAGCGGGGTCTGGGGCATGCCTCGCTCTGGTGCTCCAGCTGGGGAGCAGGGTAGGGGACTTGCCCCACTCCGTGCAGTTCCCAGAAGCAGTAGCATGTCCCCCCTCTGGTTCCTACGCACAGGGGCAGCCAGGGAGCTCTGCACACTGCCCCCACCCCAAGCAATATCCCCGCAGCACCCGTTGATCAGGGACCGCAGCCAATGGGAGCTGCAGGGTTGGCGCCTGCGGACAGGGCAGTGCACAGAGGAGCCGGAGTGTGGACATGTTGCTGCTTCTGGGAGCTGCTTGAGGTAAGCGCCACCCAGAGGCTACATCTCTGATGCCTTGCACCCCAACCCTCTGCCCAGCCCCGATCCCCCTCCTGCCCTCCAAACCTCTCGGTCCCAGCCCAGAGCACCCTCCGGCACCCCAAAACCCTCATTTCTATCACCACCTCCGAGCCCACAGCCCTAGCCAGAGCCCTCCCCGCCACACACATCCCGACCCCCTGCCCCAGCCTGGAGCCCCCTCCCACACCCTGAATTCCTCATTTCTGGCCCCACCCCAGAGCCCGCGCCCCCAACTGGAGCTTTTACCCCCTCCCACACCCCAATCCCCAATTTCATAAGCATTCATTCATACAATTTCCATACTCAGATGTGGCCCTTGGGTCAAAAAGTTTGCCCACCCCTGCTTTAGAGTCTACAAGTCCACTCAGTCCTACCTCTTGTTCAGCCAATTGGTAAGACAAACAAGTTTGTTTATATTTACGGGAGATACTGCTGACTGTTTCTCATTTACAATGTCACTTGAAAGTGAAAACAGGCATTTGCATGGCACTTTTGTAGCCAGCTTGGCAAAGTATACATGCCAGATATGCTAAACATTCATATGCCCCTTCATCCTCCGGTCACCATTCCAGAGGACATGCTTCCATGCTGATGATGTTCCATAAAAAATAACGTGTTAATTAAATTTGTGACTGAACTCCTTGGGGGAGAACTATATGTCTCCTGTTCGGTTTTACCCGCATTCTGCCATATATTTCATTTTATAGCAGTCTTGAATGATGACCCAGCACATGCTCGTTTTAAGAACACTTTCACAGCAGATTTGACAAAATGCAAAGAAGGTACCAATGTGAGATTTCTAAGGACAGATACAGCACTCAACCCAAGGTTTAAGAATATGAAGTGCCTTCCAAAATCTGAGAGGGATGAGATGTGGAGAATGCTTTCAGAAGCCTTAAAAGAGCAACACTCTGATGTGGAAACTACAAAACCCAAACCACCAAAAAAGAAAATCAGCCTTCTGTGGTGGCATCTGACTCAGATGATAAACACGAACATGCATAGGTCCTCACTGCTTTGGATTGTTATCGAGCAGAACCCGTCATCAGAATGAACGCATGTCTTCTGGAATGGTGGTTGAAGCATGAAGGGACATATGAATCTTTAGCACACCTGGCACATAAATATATTGCAATGTGGGCTTCAACAGTGCCATGAGAATACCTGTTCTCACTTTCAGGTGATAATGTAAACAAGACGTGGGCAGCATTATCTCCTGCAAATTGTAACCAAATTTGTCTGTCTGAGCCATTGGCTGAAGTAGGACTGAGTGGACTTGTAGGTTCTAAAGTTTTACATTGTTTTATGTTTAAATGCAGTATTTTTTGTACATAATTCTATATCTGTAAGTTCAACTTTCATTATAAAGAGATTGTACTACAGTACTTGTATTAGGTGAATTGAAACATACAATTTATTTTGTTTTTTACAGTGCAAATATTTGTAATAAAAACTAAATATAAAGTGAGCACTGTACACTTTGTATTCTGTGTTGTAACTGAAATCAATATATTTGAAAATACAGAAAACATCCAAAATATTTAAATACATTGTATTTTATTATTGTTTAACAGTGCAATTAATTGTGCAATTAATCAACCACTTGACAGCCCTAGTAATAATAAAAGTCATGCTGCAGAAAAAAATCTTTTAAACCTTACTCAGGAAAGAACAACAGTTGCAACCTTTGATGCCATGTGAAGTGAAACTCTACAGTTTCAAGTTACAGGTAGTCTGTGATTTACTTTCTATAGGTTTTATAATGGAAAGAGCGGCAATTTTGATTATGAAATGAAGGGGATTCTATAGTCTACACACATTAAATTATGATAATATGTTTATTTCCTAGTACATCTATAAATTCATCACTGGTTATCATAATAAAGACTAAATGTCTACTTTTCAACACAGTTATAAAGATTAAATGTAGTAAAAGCTTAGTTATAAATACATCATAGTAATGTTTCTTAAGCATATTGCTTAATAGGCCAATGAAAAATATCATAACCTTATCAGCAATATTGCTATTGTCCTGTGAATTATTTCTTTATCTCTGAAAGCAATCATTTTTGAAAATGAATCCTGTGGTGTTTCACAAGAAGCCATCTTAGACTGATTTGCTGGGACCTATAAACTGGAGTTTTACCTACTATGTCAAATGAGGCATTCCTTCAAATTTTCCTATATTATTTTATAATTCTGGTCCTTGTTGACATCATTAAATTATCACTTCAAGATGAAGCTTCAGATCAAAGAGTCACAAAAATTTAAAAGTACATCTAGGCTGTAGAAAACATTCAATGATTTACTAGCCTTTGAGAAGTGTTTAAGAATATATGTTAGTTATTTATTTTTAGATTCCATTTAGTAACAGTTACAGATGAATAAAAAAGAAACGTGCTGTGAATTTTTTTTAGTTCATGAACTGTTAAACATGACTGAAGAATCTGTAATTCAGAATGATATTTTGCACATGCACACGTACAGTGGTGTTGTGAAATAACTAGTATTTGGGTGTCTTTTAATGCCTATAACTGCAGGGTGACTTATTTAGAAGAAGGAATAAATTATTACCTTTCAGAATAGAAGACCTCCGATGAACAAGCACTTCTGTGGTTTGCACCTGCTGTTGCTGTTTAACCAGGTTTCCTTCACTGCCGGCCCTCAAAATCTTTTCATCTAAACTAATTTTTCTCAATCTAGTGTTAAAGTCTTCTTTTCTAGATGAAAGCAATTTAGATGCCATATTAAATGACAAAGGTCTAGCTGTGCGAGAAGGTTTGGATATTTTGAATATGCAGAAATACTACCTGCTCCAAGAGCAAATTCTAAAAATCCTTTTCAGCTTTACTTTTCAGCAGGCAGACTCTGGAGTGCTGCCAGCTCTAAAGTGATGTGCTGCCAGTTTGATCAGTTTTAAAAAAAAGGCATTTGTGTGGTCACACAGACAATTTACCAAACCTGTGGAATGGTAAATGTGTGTTCGGATAGAACTGATGACTGTTCTCCAGTGGTGAATTCTCAAAGCAGTAGTGAAGAACAGATGCTCTGTCATGAATTGTAAAAAGCTCCTGGCATGTACAGACTAGACACTGAGCAGCATTAAAGTGGAACAAGAATGCCCCACCCACATAGGTAAAAGAATAGAAAATAATCCAGATGTGTGGTGTATATTTGAGCGAAGTGTGTTACTGCATTCCATTTCCAGATGTCAACTTCAAACAAATACTTCCTGGGTTTAGCACACTGCTCCATCATATACCAATAGCAGACTGTTTAAGCACTATACAGTAACTGTTCAATGTCAAGAACACTTATTTCTCCTGCTGTTAAGCACGAAAGAAGCTTGAACTGGATTAAAAGATGTATATCTTCCTACCATCATATCTACTAATTCAACAAAGTAAAAGAGGAACTGATACTGAATATCATCTAACATTTAAGTACGCCCCAGGTCCCGTCTTATTAATAAACTAAGGTTCACAGAGATTATTTGATACAGTAATGTCAATACCATCACGCAGAATTCCATTCATTACAGTTTCTTTCATTGATTTAAATATATATACACGCATACCCCCCCACACACGCCCCCTCCAAAATGTGACCTCTTCAACACTCAGGATAACCATTTTCCTCCTTTCCTCCCCACAGAAATCATTTATGACCTCAGGCTAAGTTATTTCAAACCTCAACTGCTGGATGTTCCCCTTTGAGGCTGCCTAGGCAAAATCTATATGAATGTCCTCAGCATATTCTATAGACGTGATTGGTGGCAAGGCTCAGAATGCATTTGGTCAGATGAGCAGAAAATTGCACTCAAAACGTAAGCATAATGTAATTCTCCCAACACTCTTCAATAACTGTAAAACCGTATAAACCAGAGAGGTCACCACAGCTGTATTACTAGAGCTACAATAAAATCTACAAGCTACATCTGAAAACCTTTTCTTCAGTGCCACAAAGAAAGCCAATAATATTCTACTCCATCAGGAACCAGAGAACTGTGGATCATATTATTACACAACTAAAACATTATCTCCCCTTGTGCTGCACTGCGTAAGTAGTAGTGTAAAGTAAACATTTAACAAGTATGGGTATGAAATGTGACTAAATTATTGTTGCTGGAGGAAACTTAACTTCTGTATATTCTGACTTTCTGGCAATTTAGCAGTGCAGCTTTAATGTGGTGGTAATTTTTTTGCATTGAATTTTCCCGAATTACTTTTTAAAAAGGAAAGAAAAGTGTCAATTCCCACAGTAAAGGGGCATTTATGCCTCCTCAATGAAATATTATTTCTCAGCACCAAACTCAGGCCCGCTGACGGGAGGGGCAAAGGGATCAATTGCCCAGGGGACCGGTGATTTAAAAGAGATGGGATAGATACACTTTTATTAATAAAAATTAAGATTTTAAAAAAGAAAGAAATCTGGTTTCCTGCTGCTCTGTACAGAGCGCCGTCCCTCACTGTGACAGTAACAGTTTGCCAGAGTGCTGCTGCACCCTGCTGGTCTGGAAGAGCCTTAGCAACAGCAGCCTGGGAACCGCAGAGCTTACTGCCTCCTCTGGCTGCTCCAGAGAGGCTGTGCCTGCCAGGCTGGCTCTCCGGCTATGGGGCTGAGGACAGGGAGACTTTAAAGAGGAACAAGCTCCCTCTGCACTACCAAGATTTCCTCCCTCGGAGCTGCAGCCCCTCACCAAACACAAGCCAGCAATTTCACCCACCCAACTGAGCCTCTCTAAGTTTCCCAAGAGGCAGCTGGGTTTAGCCTCCACCCCCTTTGCTGCTGCGAGCACTGACTGGCGAGCCGCTATCAGGAGCGCAGGATGACGGGACACCTCCACTGCTTAGGCAGGGAATGAGGCGTGGGTTTTCCCTCTGCCTTTGCCCCTGGCCACTTCTTCTGAGATCTTCTGGTAGATGTGGAGCACCAGGCCTGCCATCTCCTCAGAGCGCTGGGTGTTGATGTCCCACAGCACCAGCAGCAGTATTGTATTGTCAATTTTAACTTTGCTGGTCATATTCAGTTACATCTTATATATCAGTTTTTAACTTGTCTTTAGAACACACATGATTCACGATTAGGTGTTTAATTAGCCTACTTGATACTTTATATATACTTTATATATACTTTCATATATTAAATAATTTCATCCATAATGTATTTAATTTAAATATATAATTTAAAATAATTTCTATATCTTATATATTTAGGCTCACAATTTATTTAATACTGGTTCTGTAAATGAGAAAAAAGTTAACTAGATGAAGCAATGCCATAACTTACACACAGTGGGTTCCAATGTGTTATCAATAGGATAAAAAGTAGTGTCCTAAACCTCAGCCATCCCTTTCTAGCATTGGCCCGCGAAACCCAGCATTGTGAGTTCAATCCTTGAGGGGGTGATTTGGGGATTTAGTTGGGGACTGGTCCTGCTTTGAGCAGAGGATTGGACTAGATGACCTCTTAAGGTCCCTTCCAATCCTAATATTCTATTCTATGACTGTTGTGCCCTGTGGCCTGGAATTGCTGTCCACAGGCTTGACCAAACTTGTATGAAGCACTTTATATATACAGGCAGGCAAGCAAGGTCCTCCAGCCCTGAAGAGCTCACAACCTATACAGGCAATGCATAGCTGTAGGAAGATAGCTGGGCCACATCAAGAGTGACTGATTAAGTTACAATGTGTAGCACACATCTTGATAGTCGTAGGGGTTTGGTAATTTGTTGGTTTACACATGTATGTATATGCATTTATATAAATATACATGCACTTTTGTTAATACAGGTGGAACAATATGGGAGTGGGAAGACTAAGATGTAAAGACCTGGTGAAAGACGGCATTTCCTAGTATGGATTTGAAGGAAAAGAGGAAAGAAGTATGGCGGTTGGGTCAGAGTCGGGCTTCCATGCATGGGGGTTCGTATGTAATAACCAAAAAAACAAAAACCCACAGAAATTAAGTCAGAGAATGAAGAGGTCAGTCAGTCACATGATTAGAGGAAGTGAAGAGGATGACAGGTAGCAAAAAGAAAATAACTGAGAGGTGCCTGGGAGGTAAATTGTACAGGGCTTGGAAAATGCTTTTAATGACTCTTTAGCAGCGTGCATGGTTTTAACAATGGATGGATCTCTGCATATAAAAGATATTAAAAGCCCAATTTTATTTATACCTGATTAGAGTTGGTTAGCATTAAACACCAAACACAATCTTATGTCTGTTTTCTGTGGAAGACACATATAAGAACTATGAATAAATATTCCTTTTCCAAGATCACTCAATATTCTAGCCTGTTCTGCAAGTGCAATTCCTTGAAAAGTCTTCCACTAAAGCTTTCAACAAGCTTTACAAAAATCAAATATTCAATGTTTTAGAATGGTAGTTAAATATTCCTGTCTTCTATAGATTATGCTATGTTTATCTTCCCAACCATAGGGCACATGCAGTCTGAAATCCAGTTCTGACTGACAACATAAATGATGGTGCTTTTATTTTTGAAATAATTAATGCTGAAAATGTGAACATCTATTTAGATTAATATTGGCTACTGCACACACTTAGGATTCATTAGATTATATAGACATGTTTTCCACAAAAATACAGTGGTTCAGCAACACACATTTACAAAGCTTAGATCTAAGCAGCCTGTAACGTTAAATTCTTTTTAGGTTACAGGATTTCAAAACAAAGTGAGAAAGTCCTGTATTCTAATCTTCCACCAGGAGCTGGGCTTATACCCAGTGAAGATACAGCAGTACTGTAATGATGAGAGTTGGGGATGAGCTCAGGATATTAAAAGTGAGATCTCTAGCTGCTGTCCATGGAGCTCTCAAAGAGGATATGGCACTTTTCAAAAAGTAAGATAGCACAATGTCCTGACCAACATGCCATCTCAAAATAAAACAGGTTCTTTGATCCAAAGCTGAGCAAGCAATATTGCCAAGTACAAACTGGACACGTCATTTGCTTATGGCCACTGCACCAAGCGTCTATATGTTCATACTATGCAGGGCACTTCAGGATATGCTGAATATTTCAGTCATTGAGGGACAGATCTTTTAAGCTATTTAGGCACTTAACGGTGCAGATAGGAGGCTTTTGGGGATTTTCTAACATGCCTAGGTATCTAACTCCCATTGGGAATAAAAAGTCTGGCCCAGACAGTCTGATACAGAGATTCTCCACCCTCCTGCCTTGGTCTCCAGCACTTTATTAGCCCATGCTAGCTTTCTACCTATGCTGGGAGTGGCTTCACTTCTGTTCCTTATTCCAGCTAGCCCATGACTGGGAAGGAGCTGGGGAGAGTTCCGTTCCTCCTCCACAATGGATAACTTTCCTTCTCTCCCCTCCGGGAGGGGAGTGGGATAACGTTCTGTAAAAGATCTAACGTTATTTTTTCTGAGATCAAGATACACTTACATTAACTCCGACCTTCACTTTTCTCAAATATGTAAGCTGGTGGTTCCAGCTACCCATTAATGTCTTTCTCATTTCAGTTTTAAAAAAAAAAAAAAAAAATGTAGGCTGCTCAACTGACATTTTTATATGTTGGACAAGCTGAAAACCTTAAATAAAGCTTTATCATCTCATTAATGGGCCAAGAAAGCATTTGAGAGTGTGTGGCCCAGAGTCATTTCCTTCTCCGCATTTCTTTCATTCGACGACTAATTTCCCTAAGGAGGTGAGTGTTCTTTTCCAGCCCTGTCAAACTCACCTTTTCTCAGACCCCTCTCTTTCTCACTACAGGGTCTAATGAATCTCCCCAGGCCTTAATCGTCTTTCATCAGCTCTCTTGAGTTTTTTAAAGACCATAGTTTTTTTCATGAACTACTAAAAACAACCCCAGCCCCCCGAAACGTTTCCCTTAGACCTTAGAGTTCTAACGCAAGTTATTTATGAGGTATACATCATATTGATGTTACATGCCATTAAGCAACAAAGTAGTCCAATTTGTCAGGTTTACGTGAAGTATTGTGGGAAGTTTTCTATTGCTTTAGGTCGGTGAATAAGCTCTGTCATTGCTTTACATACACAGCAGAACTAATGACAGAGGGTCAACAATGCAGCCTTTTCCTTCCAATAACCAAATGTATGGAAACAAGTACAGTACTATTTTTAGAATACAATGTACTTTCTACATACTGCTTAAAACAATGTTCTATTAGTTTCAAAATGCAACTCTTCTTTCCTACCTAGAAAATAAATTACTTCTGAAATATGATAACAAGATTTTGCTACAAGTTAGCTAACAGAAGGCATTTTACATTAGCATATTAAATAGGTTATTATAGCCCTATTAATTTAAGTACACGATTATGCCCCCTGGCTTAGAAGAAACACTACTGCAGATGCTATTAATCAAAACAAAGAATTTGCAAAGCTCAAGGTTTCCTTTTTTGGATACTCAAAGATTCAGTTTATATTAGAACATAAGGGGTGTGTGTAGCGGGAACAGTTCAGTTTGAATCAGAAAAATGTAGCTGAACCCAGCTGCATAGTCTGTTATCTGGCATTTTCTGGTCCTCTAGGAAATAGACTATGCAAAAATGACCCTCCTTCTCCTCTCTCATCAAACCCCATCCAATGCTTTGAGATGCACCTATCTAAAGAAGTGACACAAGAACACATACAACATTACTGTCTCTAAATATATATTTTTTTTAAAAAAAATGACCTGATCCTAGGAAGCATGGACAGCCAGCAATTGCCACTGAACTAAATACTGCAGGTGCTCAAAAGAATAAGCCCTATGTAAATGAAGTCTTTTCCACACAAAATTAAGTAACCAACCACATGGCACAGCATTTTCAATCAGAAATGAGAATTCAATGTATATGTTCCGAAAGAACAAGATCTACGATGAAAAGAATTTCAGATGCAAATCACAAATATGCATGTAATGTAACAAAAAGCTTTAGTGTTTCAAAAAGGTATATTTTCTGGTAACTAAAGCAATGTAAAATTAGTGACAAGCTACTTTTGCAGATGTTGAAGCTCTCTTAAAATTACGTGGAAGTGCTTTATTTTTTCCTATATGATTACAGAAATGGTTGTATATTATACATAATACATAAGGTCTATAATGTTCCATATATTATGGCTCACTTTAAAACATTTCACACACTAACTCAGATCTTTTTCTGGGGAAAATAACCCACAAAAAAAACAGTCATTCTGTAACATCACAACTCCTCCACTCCACTCCACAACAAAACAAAAGCCCTAATAAGGTCAAACAAGTTCTCTTTCATTTTGTCTATCAAAATTGTGTTTGGGGTTCTGGTGTAATATACTATCTGCCTTGAAAAGGAAATAATAATTAAATCTCTGTTGCCATTTCTATCAGAAAACTGTATTTTCAGAGATTTATTACTTAGCTCTAAAAATTCAATTTCAGCTTCAAGACTAAAAAAAATCAAATTAAGAAAAAAAAACTTTAATTTATTTTTGAATGTTCAGAAAATTATGTAAAAGGTAACTTAATGCTTGCCAGAAGTACAAGACTTGCAACCCTGAATTCTGTGGAAAAATAGGTACAGTAATGGAATTGGCAGTACCAATTTCTCTTTATTAACCCAACAACAACTTACAGTCTTAACTTTGACCTGGAATATTATATCTAGAAGGTAACTGTGACATTGAACTCTATTTGATTTTATAAAAAATTGATAATGAATGAATATAATGTAACTGGACTATCTTCATGCAAAAGGTCTCTTGTAAGGTATCATTACAAAGCTTATTATCTACTAGTCTGATCATCCTATTTGTATAAATGTACCACTCTTGTATCTGAAACTAGAAATATGAAATATAACTCTGAGGGCCTATTGTAATTATGCAAAGTGTGGGCCATTAAGGGTGGTTTGAAATCTTGATGACTCCCATTAACCAGGACAATTATCTACAGATGGGTGTGTTTTACCTGTAAGTCTTCCTATATGCCTATGTGCTCGCAAGTGGGCAATGAAGTCTTGCAGTGACATGTGATCATGTCACCTGAACTGGAATCCATCTTTAACCTGGCATCTTTCCATTGAGAAGGAGGGGGTGAAAACCCAGAGAGGGACAAAGGATTCCTGCCTTATGCAAAAGATATATAAAGGGGTGGAACAGAACAAAGGGAGGAGAGGAACCATCATGAAGAATTCCCTAACTACCACCTGAGCTGGAACAAGAGCTGTACCAGGGGAAAGAATTGTGCCCAGCCTAGAAGGTGTCCAGTCTGAGGAAAAAACTTACTGAAGCATCTCTAAGGGTGAGATTATTGGTATTCAGTTTGACATAGATTTGTGCATTTTATTTTATTTTGCTTGGTGACTTACTTTGTTCTGTCTTTACTACTTGGAACCACTTAAATCCTACTTTCTGTATTTAATAAAATCACTTTTTACTTATTAACTCAGAGTATGTATTAATACCTGGGAGAGCAAACAACTGTGCATCTCTCTCTATTAGTGTTATAGAGGGCG
The DNA here is from genome assembly GCF_003597395.2 of Chelonoidis abingdonii. Taxonomy (NCBI): domain Eukaryota; kingdom Metazoa; phylum Chordata; order Testudines; family Testudinidae; genus Chelonoidis; species Chelonoidis abingdonii. The sequence continues at coordinate 38,152,720 of NC_133770.1, forward strand.
AACAATTTATGAGTTTACCCTGCATAAGCTTTATACAGGGTAACATGGATTTATTTGGGTTTAGACTCCATTGGGAGTTGGCCATCAGAGTATTAAAGACAGAAACCCTTCTGTTAGCTGCTTTCAGGTAAACCTGCAGCTTTGGGGCAAGTAATTCAGACCCTGGGTCTTTGTTGGAGCAGATGGGAGTGTCTGGCTCAGCAAGACAGGGTGCTGGGGTCCCAAGCTGGCAAGGAAAGCAGAGGCAGTAGTAGTCATGGCACACCAGATGGCAGCTCCCAGGGGGTTTCTGTGATCCAACCCATCACAGTAACGCTGTACATTTGTCTCAATGCTCAGTCTCTTTGGCCTGGTCTACAGTTTTTGTACCAGTATAGCTATTTCCTTTAGGACTGCGATTCTGCCCCCACCCCCATACATTTATATTGGTATAGCTTATTCTCCTTCCCATAGCTATTCCATTATAAGCACATTTATACCAGTATAACTGAGTACACATTAGAGGGACTGTACCACTTTAACCATACCAGCATAGTTAAGGCAGTACAGCTTTTATGCACAGACAAAACCTACTATGTATGCCCTCTTTGGCAAGATTGCTAGTAAGATTTTCAGTTAATGCCAACTGAGATAGGAGTTTTTGTGATGGTGCAACCCATTTAATAATAACTAGACTGAAATCACTAAATAAATTCACAAGGGCCATCAAATGGTAAAAGCCACTACAACAGATGAGCACTCAAATCATAACAAATAGTTTGAGCAATCTGACTTTGCTCTCTTTGTAAACTGCTCACAATCACATTGAAAAATTCACCAGTTTCTCAACTTTATCAAGCTGTTAAAAATTGTACTCATTAGAATATTTGCACTTTTTACCGTGTTAGCCAGTTACATGGCACTGAAATGAGGTAAGTATTGAAATTGCAAAAATTTTAGTATAAATTATTTGTTAATTGAGGTTTTGATCAAATTAAATTAAGAATGTTTTATCACATATCCCTATAAGGATATTAAAAGTAACTAGTGATAACCATTAGTCACTAAGTCACTAGTGATTAAATGATAGTAAATAGTATAAACAACATTATTTTCTATGCCTATGGTGCGCTTCACCCAAGGAATTTTAAAAATAAAAATTGAATTTATATTTTTTATAAAAAAGAAAACTGATAGTTTCATATATTTTCTGAAATTATGTAAGATAGAATATGTCTAAACTTTTCCAATGCTATTTCATGGTTTATTAGTCCTTAATGCCATTAGGAACTTGAAAGGGGGAGGGAGAGGAACCACAAGAAAAGCTGCACAGATGTTAGCAAAGAAAAACATTGCTTTCAAAAGTCAGTCTTTTGGTGTGGCTGTGGCTTCCCATAGTTCTTCACCCACATCATTTTTAAACAGTCACTCTTTAATAAAAAAATAAAACCCAACCCTGGAAAGATTTCTAACATACCACCGCTACAGTGTGAAAGACTGGACAACTTAATGGAAAATAAACATGCCTTGGAGAAACATTTGCAGTACTCAGCAACACAAAGAAATCTCTACACCTGCACTGGAAAGACTGTTGGGAGAGTGCAAGGGGAAGGACTGGGTTTGCCAAGAAAGAGAGACAAAACATGGCTATTAAAGTGGCTCAAGTGCAATTCTGTCCATGCAAATGATACACTCAGGGGTCATTTTCATCACTGCTTCACTATGCTCTTGTTTTACCCTGGTGCTCTGCTTTACCCATATGTGAAGAAGAGCCAAGTTAGGGGAGTAAGTGAAATAGAGGACCAGCCACAGATATGCTTCTGATGGTTCCCATGAAATAGTGTCTCTTACAGCCAGCTGCTCATTGCCTCATCACTTACATTAGGCCCAGTGTTCTTGCTAGCCCATCAGCCTGAAGCACAACACAGCTCAGATTATTTCATCTAATGGGATTATGAGTTACAATGTACCAAGATCAGCAAACCTACTCTGGCAATTTACAGCACTGCAACTTGTGAAAAAACACCCTCCTGAGCACAGCAAGTTTTAGCGCTGTAAAACACCAGTGTAGACAGCGTACCAGCGCTGGGAGCTATGCCCCTCGTGAAGTTGGGTTTTTTTTAGAGTGCTGGGAGAGTTCGCTCCCAGTGCTCTGCCACGACCACACAAGCCACGTTGAAGTGCTTTAGCGTTGCCAGTGTAGGCTAGCCCTCAGCATGACACACATCTCTCATCTACATCACCTCAGGAGAGACTGAAGTGAAAAATAAGCTGTAAGAAACATTCTCAAGCAGCGTGGAGGCCACCTCTTCCCGCAGCTCCCATCGGCCAGGACTGGCAAACCGTGGCCACTGGGACCTGCAAGTGGCTCATTATGTAGATGTTCAGATAAACAAAGTGTCTCACAGCCCACCAGGGACTTACCCTGAACAAGCCGCGAACCAAGTTTGGGAACCCCTGATGTAGACCATCCCTGACAGGTGTTTGTCCAACCTGCTCTTAAAAATCCCCAATGATGGAGATTCCACCACCTCCCTAGGCAATTTATTCCAGTGCTTAACCACTCTGACAGTTAGGAAGTTTTTCCTAATGTCCAACCTAAACCGCCCTTGCTTCTTGTCCTATTCTCAGAGGTTAAGAACAAATTCTCTCCCTCCTCCTTGTAACAACCTTTTATGTACCTGAAAACTGTTATGTCCCCTCTAAGTCTTCTCTTCTCCAGACTAAACAAACCCAATTTTTTCAGTCTTTCCTCATAGGTCATGTTTTTTTAGACCTGTAATCATTTTTGTTGCTCTTCTTTGGACTGTCTCTAATTTGTCCACATCTTTCTTAAAATGTGGCATCCAGAACTGGACACAATACTCCAGTTGAGGCCTAATCAGCTCGGAGTAGAGCAGAAGAATTACTTCTCCTGTCTTGCTTATAATATTCCTGCTAATACATCCCAGAATAATGTTTGCTTTTTTTGCAATTATGTTACACTGTTGACTCATATTTAGCTTCTGACCCACTATGACTCCGAGATCCCTTTCCACAGTACTCCTTCCTAGGCAGTCATTTCCCATTTTGTACATGTGCAACTTGTTGTTCCTTTCTAAGTGGAGTACTTTGCATTTGTCCTTATTGAATTTCATCCCATTTACTTCAGACCATTTCTCCAGTTTGTCCAGATCATTTTGAATCTTAATCCTATCCTCCAAAGCACTTGCAACCCCTCCCAGCTTGGTAATGTCCACAAACTTAATAGCGTGGAGAGTACACTTATAATCTAAATCATTGATGAAGATACTGAACAGAACCAGACCCAGAACTAAACCCTGCAGGACCCCACTTGTTATGCCCTTCCAGCATGACTGTGAACCACTGATGACTACTCTCTAGGAACGATTTTCCAACCAGTTATGCACCCATCTTATAGTAGCTCCATCTAGGTTGTATTTCCCTAGTTTATTTATGAGAAGGTCACATGAGACAGTATCAAAAGCCTTACTAAAGTCAAGATATATCACATTTACCACTTCCCCCCATCCACAAGGCTTGTTACCCTGTCAAAGAAAGCTATCAGGTTGGTTTGACATGATTTGTTCTTGACAAATCCATGCTGACTGTTATTTATCATCTCATTAGCTTCTAGGTGTTTGCAAATTGATTTATTAATTACTTGCTCCATTATCTTTCTGGGTTCAGAAGTTAAGATGACTGGTCTGTAATTCCCCGGGTTGTCATTATTTCACTTTTTATAGATGGACACTATATTTGCCCTTTTCCAGTCTTCTGGAATGTCTCCTATCTTCCATGACATTTCAAAGATAATTGCTAATGGCTCAGATATCTCCTCAGTCAGCTCCTTGAATATTCTAGGATGCATTTCATCAGGCTCTGGTGATTTGAAGACATCTAGCTTGTCTAAGTAATTTTTTGTTCTTCCCCTATTTTAGACCCCGATGCTACCGCATTTTCGCTGGGCATTCACTATGTTAGATGTTCAATCACCTTCTTGGTGAAAACTGAAACAAAGAAGTCATTAAACATCTCTGTCATTTCCACAATTTCTGTTATTCTCTTTCCCCTCCTCATTGAGTAACGGGGAGGGATAGCTCAGTGGTTTGAGTATTAGCCTGCTAAACCCAGGGTTCTGAGTTCAGCCCTTGAGGGTACCACTTGGTGATCTGGGGCAAAAATCAGTACTTGGTCCTGCTAGTAAAGGCAGGGGGCTGGACTTGATGACCTTTCAAGGTTCCTTCCAGCTCTATGACAGATATATCTCCATATATGGATCCACTCTGTCCTTGGTTTTCCTCTTGCTTCTAATGCATTTATAGAATGTTTTCTTGTTACCCTTTATGTCCCTAGCTAGTTTGATCTCATTTTGTGCCAGTTCACATTCATGTCAGCTCTGTGTAATGGTGCCTCAGATTGGGGCAGATATTTCACTTCTGTAGTGAAAGAAAATAGCGATGAAGATTCACCATCTTGGTGGTGGGGAAAATGTAGTTTTTCCTTTCCAAAGATATGGCTCTAGGGTTTGGCTCCATATCTGGCAGATACCAAGGAATGCAAACTCCATGCAGATCCCAGAAGATAAGTGAAAGATGCCAGGTTTCCCCAACACCAGGTCTATGATAGTGTAATTCCAGTGGAGCTGCACTAAAAAGGATATCCTCAGCAGTAGTTGCCATTAAGAGAAGTGTAGGGGACAAGCTACACAGAAAAGATATCACAGCCTGAGGATGTACCATCTCCTTTCAGGATTCTCCCTGAGGAAGAATAAAGACTTCCTGACCCCGACTCCCAGCTCATCCTCCAGCTCATCCCAGTGTCCACCTCTTCTGTGCACAGTCTTTGGCTTTAGGTAAACACTTCACACACAGCATGCACACATGCATAAACACACCCACACCCCGTGCGCAGGACTCTTCACAGACAGGTGTTGGGGCAAAAATCCAGGCCAGAGTCTTGTCAATTTCATTCTGCTCTTTCTTTCAAAAAAGGTGATTAACAGCAGCAGAGGTATTTAAACTGCCAGCAGACTCAGGAAAAGAGCCTCTCATTAATTCACATTCAGGTGGTTTTCTTTGCAGCCACAAGAGAAATAAAACAAAGAAAGACAGCTTAAATTCCACAGCTAAGACTTAGCTACCCACCCACAAAAAGTTTGCATGTGACTGAAATTTAAAAGGACCAATATCTTGGTAAAACAGTCTGATATGTTTGTCCAAGTTTTATGTTTTGGTTTCTTCGGACTTTGATCTTTCAGAGCAATAGAACTTATGTTTTCTTTCACATATTCCTATTTAAAATTTGTTTAGTCATTTTACAAATTGATATTCTTCACCCTGTGTTGCTTAGTTAATGCAAGACATATTATGTTCCAGACTCTCTTGTAAGATAGCTGATGCTAGATTAGATACCCTCTGTTGGGTAGGATACTATTAGCATCTTAGTGTCCTATATTACTGAGTGTGGTTGATTTGTAATGAATTAAGCATCTATAAATAGTTGACTGTTTGATCCCTTGCTGTCTGAGCTTCTTAGTGCAAACTGCAATAAAGATCATTAATCAGAAAGAAACAAAAAAAATTTCATGACAGTCCTGTTAAGATTAGCACAAATCTTTTGAAGACCAACCAGTCTAAGTCCTCATGAGTGTCAGCCATCTGGAAACATATTTCTTATTTTCATACTACTCATACCTGTAAAGACTGAAGGTTCAGAAGCCTGGAGATACTATGCAGATTACTTAATGTCATAATTTGCATAACTGATGAATACATATTACTTTATTTACATAAAATGACAGCAAATGTTCTGATTACCAGAGTTTAAGCCTGATAAGACTGCGGCATAGAATAATACAGGAATTGCTAACCTTCTGGGCTGGCTATGGTATCAACTTTGGTTGGCATCTAGATAACTTTGGTGGCTCCTAGAGACTTTGCCACTGGTTACATCTAGTCCTTGATGGGGAGGGAACACAAACTAACTAGCAATGCAGCAAAGAAAGCAAGATATTCATAATAGCTAAGATTACATAAAACAACTGATAGCAGCTAATACTAAAATACAAGGATATATAAAATAGTGTATTGATAACTATTTTTTGCAAGGAAAACCTAATTGGTCACCATACTGACTGAAATATATACACCAGGGGTAGGCAACCTATGGCATGTGTGCCAAAGGCGGCACACGAGCTGATTTTCAGTGGCACTCATACTTCCTGGGTCCTGGCCACTGGTCTGGGGGGCTCTGCATTTTAAATTAATTTTAAATGAAGCTTCTTAAACATTTTTAAAATCTTATTTACTTTACATATAACTATAGTTTAGTTATATATTATAGACGTATAGAAAGACCTTCTAAAAACATTAATATGTATCATTGGCACACAAAACCTTAAATCAGAGTGAATAAATGAAGACTTGGCACAGCACTTCTGAAAGCTTGCCGACCCCTGATATACACACTAAATGTCTTTAAAAAGGGAATTAAACACCCATTTGTGAGAAGAGTATAAAACTGAGAATGACACTAGAAGAAAGGAGAGGCTGTGTGACTGTCGTATTTGGGCATACAGTAGCTCAAACTGCTAATGAAGATATCCAGAGAGATCAAAATCTGCACTATTTAATCTCCTAGACAACCCAGTTATTTGACCTTTCAGTATATGATTAAAACAAAATTGGGAGATACAAGTAAAATAGGCTATGAAGCTTTGTATGATTGCTATACAAAGTAAATCAGAAAAGTATGCATAGCTAGAAGGACAAAAGAGAACAGAAAAGGATTGGGGAGAAGGCAGAAAATGGGAAAGAGGACAATAACCGTGCCAAACCATAGCATGCGGGTAGTGGACACCGGACCATAAATCAATTATAAGGGAGGCTTAAACAAAAAGATTGGAAATCATGGGGTGGGGGGCATTGTCAGCTAATAAACAGTTCTTAAAGAACTCTCAATTTTTATTCAGATTTTTCTGTCTAAATTTTTCCTCCTACTCAATTTTGCTCATAATTTTCCTTACCTTGGGAAATCTGCCCTTTTGAAGCAGCAAGTATATATACTTGGTTGGGACTGTCCTCTGTTTATACTGAATGTTATCAGATCATGATCACTCATCCTTAGGAAACCATGAACCTCCACTCCAGTGATAAATTCACTCATTCATAATACCTTATTCCAAATGAAATTACACATGGAATTTTGGGTGGTCAGAATTTAATTATGCAAATCAGTCTAGACGGGAGTCAAGACTTAACAACTCTACCCTTGCAAGAAGTGCTGCTGTATGCTTAACAATCTCCCAGTTGTCTGCTCATTATGCTTCTCTAATCTTGGTCCCTTCTCTATCCGAGTCACTGGACTCTCTACAGTTAGGGACATTCGTTCATTTGTTCCTCCCCATCTATTTTATGATGCATCTAATTGTACTGTGTTAAATATACTGCAAACCCATGTGAAAAGAAAATCTTGCAGTTCATTGATGACATCACCCAACAGTAACACTTTAGACAGGATTGCTAACTTCAGACGGGTTCCCTGGGGTAGCACTTCAACAGATGCTGTAATGGGGACAGGAACCGTTTAGGAAGGAAAGAAGAAAAAGGAGAAAGCCAGAAAATAGAAGAGGTTAGGGATGAAGATAAAAGGATGTGGGGCAAGATTTAACACACACACACTTTATATAAAATAACCAATTTGTGGGGGCTTTTTTAAGTAGGAAGCTCTGCATTATTCAGTCTGGGAGCTCCAGAAATCATTACAGAAATGTATTTTGTGGATATTTGAGAGATTTTTATTTAGCTTGGTTTTGGCTCCAATTCTCAGCTGCATCTAAGCAGTTGTGTATCTCATCACCATCACAACATAGCCCCGAAAGCCAAGGTAGTCAAACACAGGAGGCTTGCTGCAGGGTAGAGGATTTCTCTGGGAATGTTGTGCTGGTTTAGCAGTTCCTACACATTTTCCCCCTCCACATGCCTAGCATCAAGATGAAGGACAAAAGGGTGCAACCCAGGCTTCCCTCTACCTTTGTGATCCTTGGCTGCACCAATGGACTTGACAGCATGTATGATTTAGAGTAGCCCCCAAGAAGCTCTAATTAATTCCTGAGGACCAGGCCAGAATCAAGGGAGCACAGTGGTGGTTTAAAGGTACCTTTACACATGTACATGTACGTACACACACACTCTCTCTCTCTCTCTCTCTCTCTCTCTCTCCAAACAATATAAATAGACAAGATGGAGAGGAGCCATAGATCCCACCCTGGCCCAGTACATCTTACAGGCCTTCTTTCATTCTGTCTCTCCACTCCAATGTGAAATATCANCCCATCCCTGCAGTGAAGACTCGTTGGCTGCAGCCAAGAATCAGGTCATTGGTCTTAGAATGTTGCCAACTGAGTGAGCTTTTATTTTGGTTATTATGAAATAACCGAGTTGAGACCTCGTATTACAAGTGTATGTATGCCCAGTCTGCACACACCAGACAAATTTGGCCTTGCAATATTTTATACATTTTGAAACCAATTTTAAAGGCACATTTCTTTGTAGTTAATTAATACTATTCAATAATGAAACTGAGTAAGAGTGACAGATATTTGTACCCATGACTAGGCTATTATGATGAATATATATCAAAGTACACTGTGATGTGAAGTCTAATTAATGCTCAGTGTTGAGGAGAAAAACATTCCTAGTAATATTCCTGATAAGCACGAGTAAAAGTGCATCCTGCAGTGACTGTATGTTATGGCCTTTTCTTTTTGTTCAACATCAATAGGGGCAACATACTTTTCTCAGTAGATTGACTTTTCTTCTGCTAGTTAATGGTAGGCTGTCAGTTAAACGTATGCCTGCATAGTTTAGGCTGCATACCAGGAATTTAAAAAGTTAATGTATTATGTGAGAACTTTATTGTAGATGGATGTAGAATTCAAAGAACTGTTGATTAGATCCTAAACAATATGTTATTAATTGGAGGGAGAGAATCCAATTCCCATTATATGCACAATATAGCAATTAGGGTAAAGGACAGGTCAATAGGTTTATATTTATTGACTGCTGTTATTCACCAAGTGGAATTCAGGAATTTGGATAAAGAGTATTCAGTTTTTTCTTTCTTCAGTTACTATCGGCTTACTTTTAATCAACTTCAAGTTTAGTAATAAACAGTGGTGAATCTTTGGTGACACTATTGTTGACAGCTAACAGTGACAGAAGCTAAGTACCTTCTTTGTTTCATTAAAGATATCCATCTTTATATATCATTCCTACATCATAGCAACACACAAACCAAAGATCAAGCAAATAAAAGGTGGAAAATAATCTGTTTAATTTTTAATTGAATCTATATAAACTACAGTTTTTAAAACCTTGTAGCAGCTCTCAAGATACCTCACAGTAAACACCAGACTCTTAAAAAGAGAGCAATGAAGTATGAAAAATATGCACTCACTATTTAGAAATATGTACAAAGATAAGAAACAAACAACCTACATTTATCAAAGAAAAGAGAAAAGCTGTTGATCAGGACCAACTATTTATTCTATGTTGTGAGTTTCAGAAGCAGTTCCAGGCCTTGCAGTAAAAGTAATCTATCCTGCTTCTGCATCTTTTGAACTCTAGTATATGCATTAGAAAAATTAGGCACAAATTCTTATATCCCCAAAGCAAACAATACAAAGCCCACTTTTGACAGAGAATTACAATCAATAAAAAGCCTCTTAACACTGATTCTGCTCCCTTAAGGTTTGTGTTAGTGTTAGAGAAGTCTAGTGTAGTAAAAGGCAAAACTCTCTGAACTGATTAATTTCAAGACCCATTATATTTACAGACACTTTATGAGATAGGGCAGAAATGGGGATGAATCAAAGACTAGGGTTGGAAGAGATCTCTGGAGATCATCTAGTCCAACCCCCTCCTCAAACAGGACCAACCCCAACTAAATCATCCCATCCAGGGCTTTGCCAATCCGGGTCTTAAAAATAGCTAAGGATGGAGATTCCACCACCTGCCCAGATAACCCATTCCAGTGCTTCACCACCCTCCTAGTGAAGGAGTGACTTTAGCCTTAATTATCTGAGATAAAGAGACTTCAGCCATAGATAGGATTTTTGCATTTATGTACAGATGCTTTTTTAGGGCTTGTCTTCACTACCAGGGTAAGTCGACCTCAGTTATGCTACTCTAGCTACGTTATTCAAGTAGCTGGAGTCGACGTAGCTTAGGTCGACTTACACGGTGTCCCCACTGAGCTGCATCGAAAGGAGATGTTCTCTGGCCAACTTACTTTACTTATCTCAGAGTGGTGGAGTACTGGGGTCGACCGGAAAGTGCTCTGCCATCAACTTAGGGTCTTCACTAGACCCGCTAAATCAACACCTGCTGCATCGACTGCAGCAGCATCAATCTCCCTGTAGTGAAGACAAGCCCTCAGTCTTGGCAGGGGCAAAGAAGGGATTATCCAGCTCTGGCCATCTCAAAGCCCTTGGGTGTCAGAAAATGTAATTCCAACAGACAGAAGGATGGGAGAATCAGTCCTCCAGGATGCTCAGCATCTTGTAGCATCAAACCCCCTACAATCCTAGGGTTTTACACAAAACTGAGTTTCTTCAGCTGTTGAAGGTAGCTCTTCTTTGACTGCAGGTGAGGTGAAGGAGTGACTGGTGGTGGCTGGTCTCCAATATCTCAGAGACCACTACACACTGTGATTTTATGTAATGGGCAGAGAGACTCAGTAACATTGTTGAAATCTGTATTTCATTATACTTGATAATAACAACATGTTTGTTTGTTATGGTTGCAGTGTAAGATTTATGATTCCTCTTATTAGCTCAGGGGTGGACAAACTTTTTGGCTCGAGGGCCACATCTGGGAATAGAAATTGTATGGCGGGCCATGAATGCTCACAAAATTGGGGTTGGGGGGGCCCTCTGGTCTGGGGTGGGAGAGTGGTTAGGGCTCCAGCTGGGGGTGCAGGCTCTGGGGTGGGGCTGGGGAGTTTGGGGTGCAGGAGGGTGCACCGGGCAGAGATCGAGGAGTTTGGAGGGCAGGAAAGGGATCAGGGCTGGGGCACGGGTTGGGGCACAGAGAGAGGCTCAGGAGTGCAGGCTCCAGGCAGTGCTCACCTCAAGTGGTTCCCAGAAGCAGCGGCATGGCCCCACTCCAGCTCCTATGCATAGGGGCAGCCAGAGAGCTCTGCTCTGCACTCTGTCCCCTCCCCAAGCACTGCCCTTGTAGCTCCCATTGGCTGCAGTTTCTGGCCAATGGGAGCTGCAGGGGCGGCACTTGGAGAGGAGGCAGTGTGCAGAGTGCAGCCTCCTGGCTGCCCTTACGTGTAGGAGCTGGAGCAGGGCCATGCTGCTGCTTCCAGGAGCTGCATGGAGTGGCCCCCGACCCTACTCCCTGGCTGGAGCACTGGATCACAGCAAGCCCCAGACCCTGCTCCCCAGCGGTAGCTTGAGGGCTGTATTAAAATGGCTGGTGGGCTGGATCCAGCCCCCGAGCCATAGTTTGCCCACCTTTGTACTAGCTATTTCCTTGCTTTTAAGTGCATGGGTATTGTAAATACAGTGATAGTTAATTGCATGGTTGTATATATTATTGTTGTAGCTGTGTCAGTCCCAGGATATTAGAGTGCCAAGGTGGGTGAGGTAATATCTTTTATTAGATCAACTTCTGTTGGTGAAAGAGACAAGCTTTTGAGTTTACACAGCGCTCTTCTTCAGGGCTGGGTAACAGCTGTGACACTGAGTAAGTTTCTCAGACCTGAAGAAGAAGGGCTTGTCTACCCAACCATGCGGGGTCAATCTAAGATACGCAACTTCAGCTATGTGAATAGCGTAGCTGAAGTCAACGTACTTAGATCTACTTATCGCAGTGTCTTCGCTGCAGTGAGTCGACTGCTGACACTCGCCCATCGACTCCACTTGTGCTCCTTATTCTGGTGGAGTACCAGAGTTGACGGGAGAGCATTCAGTGGTCGATTTATCAGATCTATACTAGACACGATATATCAACCCCCACTAGATCGATTGCTGCCCGCCGATCTGGCAGGTAGTGTAGACAACCCTGAAGAGTGCTGTGTAAGCTTGAAAGCCTGTCTCTCTCACCAAAAAAGTTGTCCAATAAAAGATATCACCTCACTCACCTTGTCTCTCTAATACCCTGGGAACGACATGGCTACAACACTGCAGTTAGATGATTCTCACTTAACTACAAAAAGCCTATTAAAGTTCCCATTTTAAAACACAGTGTTTTATGTTTGGAATAAAACAAATCCCTACATTTTGTACTAGTTTTAAACCTCCCTATACTTTTCTTTTAAACAGTATTTTTATTCTTCTTCAGTTGAAGTTGCGAGCCTGTTTCATACATTTTGCAGTAAAACATCTTCAAATAGGTTTAAAAAATAATGCTTTTCTTTAGTTGAGAACCTATCTATTACACCCCTTCTCCTGGAACAGGATCAGATATCAAACAACAGAAGATAATTTCTTCACGCATTTTGAATCTGTGCTTGTGGCTTTGAAGCTATCCCTGGATGTGTTGCATTTTTAGACTACTGATATGTCTGGGCTGCTCTGAGCTCCTAGTTACTAGTCCTTCAAGTCTGAGAAATATTTATTGGTTTGGGATTTTGTCTCAGTGAGACATCTTCCTGAAATTTGTGGATTGTTCTTAAACATACCTGCGCACACGCACACACATGTGCATACGCTGACAAACTGAACTCAAAACTGAGGAGACTGTAGGTTTTGTCCTATAAGGAATACTAGTTTAAATTAAATCCACATAAAGAGATTCATCTGTGTAAAATAATATATTGTAATAGATTTATTTTCATTAAAATACTGGAACAGAAGTCATAGTTTTTGCTTGCAGCATAGAAGGTCAATTAAATAAAGGGAAAAATCTTTGTAACCTGTTGTATTCGGTGACTGGATTCTGCACACTCTAAATATTTTGTTGAACTAACAAATAGAAGTTTTCATAATGTGTATGTGAGAGGCAATATTAAAAATATGGTCAAAATTGATTATCTTCTGTCTTCGACAAAAATCAATCAAAACTGAGAATCTGTTTCGTATATTAAAACCCACTGTGAATATCACATATATTTTGTAATTCTACTGCCATGGAATTTGCCGCAGGATCCATCTCTTGTTGTAAAATTGTGCTCCAGAATTGTTCTGCACTTAAAAAATAATGTTTCTAGTCTCCTTGGTTGTAAAGATATCTTTAAAAATGTGAACTAGTATGTAAGCCAATCCAATGTTGCCTTCCTGAGTCTATAGACAACATGAAACTATAGCTCGGAGAAGCTCAGATTCATCTTAGTAGGTTGTTCATTCTGAAACCTAATGATAGATAAAAATGTTGACAAATTATATCCTTATAATTATTTAATTGGTGTTAATTTTATATCAATCTCAAACTGCCTTCCCAGGTACTGAAATCACATTAGTTCACACTATATAGGTGAGAAAACCTTTGCCTCCTAACAATTTTAATCTGCAGCAAATTGAAGTGACCAACTATTTGGGGACTCCATAAAACAAAATTAATTTAATATCAAAATAAACATTAAGGCTACTGTACTTACTCATTTTCATACATGGTTCTATTAAAATGTCCATGCTTTAACTTAAACGGAGTGCCACAGAATTTGGATCCAAGTTGCTGCTGAGGACATGGGTCTTGCATGAGACAAATGTGCCTGCAGAATTTGGATTCTAGTATTTGATCTTTGGCTAAGACTTTTTTTAAAAATCTAGTATCATCCTGTATATTACAAATACCAGTGTCCCACTGGGTTTGCCCATGTTGCATGTAGATTAGCCAGCTCACAAAATACCCAGTGGTACTTGCTGGTAAATCTAAGATCAGGATCAAGATCCTAAGATATAGCATAGAGGATTATGTTTTCCTCCCAGTATATGGGCATAACTCACATTACTGATAATAATGGACCCAGGATGATCAATTAATGACTGGGTTACCGCTGAAGGAAATTTAGAGGTTTTACAAGATTTCCCTTACAACGGTAATGCAATATTGAAATGTTTAAAATGTGACTAATATTTAACAAATTAAAATTACCCAAGAGAAACACAGAATGTACACTGATATGGAAAGAAAAATATTACACAGGGCTGTGGACAGAAAACAAAGTGACTCAAGAACCACAAAGTAGGAATCCATTGATTTAATACAGGAACCTGCAGTTTTCTCTGTCTCCCCCTCCCACTCCCCTCTTTTTTTTTTTAAACTCTTTCCCATCATCTAACTCCACATACTCTGGTGATAAAGTCAGCAAATCAAAACTGTTGCGTTTACCCTCAGCATAGAGCCATAGTACATTCACATTTTCAACAAAGGCAAAACAAAACTCACTCTGCATCAGCAAACTCCACTAAAATGGAAACTAGTAGCTACTGAAAGTGTGTAGGCAATACCACCATGCAGAGATGCCAGGCTCTGATCCAATTTACTGCAGTTGGTAAAAATCACAGTTTGTAACTCAAAACAGGCTAGAGAAAGCCCACCCTATCCACCCAAAGGGACCTTCACTGACCTAGTCTCAAATAAGTACTAATTAGCTATGAATTACTATTTGCTTTAGTCAGCTTTGCATCACATATATACAAGTGGCAGCTACTGTCTAACTCCATTGATCAGACTACAGTAAAATTCAAATGCTGGCCACACAACTTTAGTTAGATGAAGTAGGGCAGTCTTATAAAATAATATTAAAAATATATTGGTCCATACTACACCCCACCATAGCAATACTCGCTTGGATCCCCTCGTGAGATTTCCTCAGCTTTCTTCCGCTGACTGAGAAAGGGAGGTATTTGTCCTCCCCAAAAAGAAAAAACAAGGGTCTGATCCACAAACTTTTTGGCTACTCTGAGATCTTTAAAGATCTCCAGGGGCTTTCGGGATATTTGAACAGAATCCTTGGGCCTTTTCAGCAGCTCTGACCTTGCTCTCTGACAACACAGCTTCACTGGAGCTACAATGGCAGAGACTCCCCTCACAGATGGACTCCTCACTTGGGAGAGGGAGACAGAGACCGAAGAAATACAGTACAGACTGCAGATTAATTCAGTTTCCTGGGGATTCTTCACAGGGTTTGGGGAAGAACTTACATTTCCTCCCACGCCCAATCCTACCCATTCCCCAACCCTTCCCCATCATGAGTCCAAAACCTTTGAGAGCCTTCCACAGAATCCTGGAGCAGGGTAGGGGACAGGCCAAAGATGCAGATTCTCCTTTCCATGACTGGAGGTAGAAATCTGCACAATCTATCCCGTAATGTTTAAGGACTTTACAATGCTGTAATTATAATGGCATACTGTACAATCATCTCGTTACTTCACTTATATTCTAACACTTTTATCCACACTACTAGGATTAATGTTGCTACTAAAAAAAAAACGGATGACTGTAAACTAAGTAAAAAGACAATAGATAAGAATGCAGCTTCAGTGCCATAATGACCTATAGTATTAAATCAGAGCAAGATCGGATGGCTGAAGACTGCCATACAGATTATGTTTCCCTGCTAAACATCTGTCTTCAATCACATAGACTGCACTTTCTTTTTCAGCATTATTAATCTCATGAAAGATAGTCATTCTCTTGGACTCATGCACACTCCATGTAGCTGCTCAACATCATCTCAGGTGGTCAGTTGGGCCGTTACACAATTGATACCATATGGGAAGTTTGGACAGACAAGTGATGTACAGTTTGGGCAAAACTAATAAACACTAACTCTACTCAGACAGTGTGTTCAAACTTGAATGGTACAAAGGAAACTGTGCCATTTTAATATATTCTGTGTTGACTGAAGTGGCTTGTATGAGGTTGGACTACGTTTCTTTGGTACTGTTTTTAATGTATGAATCATAACAAACTCTAGAATGAAAAAGACTTGTGGCTAGAGTCCAGGTAATAGACCGCTGACCTCCATTATAGGCGGCAGCTTTCAATGAAGTAAATGCCTTTTGGAGAAGTTTATCTATATTGAAAGGAAAAAGTGAGCTAAATCATTCTGGGGATTGTGAAAGGGAAGACCACAGAGCCTGAAGCTGCAGAGGATAAGCTCCTTCCATGAGACAAGCAGCACCTCACAGGATCAGGCCCATAATTTGAAAGCCTCAACAGATGAGTTTAAGTGGCATGGCTGCTTGCCTGCTGCTGGTCACATCTGGACCATACTAGATGCTTTGTATATTTCAGAAATTCTGATCGAGTCACAATAAAATTTAAAACATATTTTACAAACAGAAAAAAGGAAATTGTGATATGACTGTTAAACAAAAACTATTAAATGATTTCTATATATAAAAAAACTTTCAACCATATATTCTCACTATCCTGAGCAGTTTCTGTCACTAGAGAACAGGAATTGAAGGTGACTGCCACCATACAGGACTGGGCCCCAGAGGAGGAATTTGCTCTAGGAAACTAACGTGATAAGACAGTGCTTTCATCAGCTTTTCAATATGCCTGTCTCTGGCAACCACCTATGGCTAGGGATCTGGAGCAGTAATGTTAATTATTATTATTAATAATAATACTTAGCTATTATATAGCAGTTATGAACAGTAGATCTCAAAGTGTTTTACAAAGGAGGTCGGTATCATTATCCCCATTTTACAGATGGGGACACCGAAGCATGGAGACGTGAAGTGACTGCTCTAAGGTCACCCAGCAGATCAGTGCCCAAATTGGGAACAGAACCCAGGTACCGTCAGTCTCAGTCTAGTGCTCAAAGCATAAGGTATGGTATGTAACTCAATACACATATGGCTTGCTTAACTCAAAGTTCAGGGAAAACACAGAACCAGATAAAGACGGAATAACTTTAGTCAGAGGAAGGGCAACATATTGATAACCATCAATGGAGAGAGAGAAAGAGAATAAAATGTGCAAAATCATCTGAAACTAAAAAGCCCCATAAACTGCATGCAGATGCTACCACAGAATGAGGTCTGGAAAGGATATCCTTACTCATTTATTTTCCAACAGTATTTAAAAGACACCCAAAAAAAAACAAAACAGAACAGATTTCCTGATACGGGGGTAAGTGGATGCATCACTATGCAAACTATCTGGAACATGAACAATCACTTTATATTTTATCTTATTTGCTCAAACTGGTTGTAGCCTGTATCTTTAGGGCTCAAAACCCTTTCTGAACACTAAGAAACCAAAATACCTGAATAATGCTTGCTATTCCTCATCTACTACTGTAAACAGCGTGTCATACCAAGTTAAGAGCCATCAAGTGATACAAAATACTAAGCAGTGAAAGAGTTTACATCAGTGTGGTATGTTGTCTCCTTGGGAAGGTTTCATAGACACTATATTAATTACTAAAGTTTGTCATCACAATTGGTACAAGGTGCTATTCTGCTTAGGATGATTTGCTGTGTTGCATATTTTCCATTCACTTGTAACACTTACGCCACTGAAAGAGGAATCTACAAAGCTTTATCTAATGATCACTTGTTTAGGCTTGGCAGAATTTGATTGCTATTTGTTTTAAAATTTTGACAGATAGTGTTCATTTTTAAGCTTTTTCTCAATAACAGAAGATGCTGAGATTTAAAAAGTTAAAGCTTTATAACCGGTAAAACACAAATTGTCAACATTACATGTCAAAATATATAAAGTTAATATCCTTAAATCAAATTTTAATGAATTCTCCAGCAGCATTTTTCTTACTTTGCCTATTCATAACTTTCGATTATTATCGATAGGAATATTTTGTCAGATTGTGTGCATAGTGAAATTGATATTTACCAACATTTACCAATAAAAATCTAATCCTTTCAAGCCTATCACTAGTGTGAGAACCAAAGGGTAATTAGAGGGTATTAGTCAGGCTTTTAGTTTGACCAGTTGCTAACCACCCAGGTCCTCAAAGGTTCTGGACCTAAGTTTCCTATTAAAAGAAGCATGACTTAGCATATTTTTATACATTTTATTAAAACACTTAAAAATAAAATCAAGAAAACATATTACGGAAAGCAAGCTATTATTAATCAGAGTTAAAAAAAGATTAAAAACAAAATTTTTTTATTTAAATTAAATATAGACTTATTTTAAAATAATATACATTTAAGGTTACATTTGAAATTTATAGCCTTTGTTAAGGTTTAAACTTATCTACTAAAATCATTTAAATTAAATACAAAAAATATATACTAAACAGAACATTTGCTAGCAAGTTTTTAAGAAAGTGGAACCACTAAACTGGTGGAAGTCATTGGTTGAGTACCTGGAAACAGAGTTTGTTGAAGTGCTAAACTTGTTTTTGACTGAAGTAGGTTCCTCTGCAGGGACAGAGAGAATATTAGTCTTCATTTCAATTTATTCAACTAGCACAGTTCAATGAAAAGTTCATTCAAAATTAAGAAACCAACTGGGAGTTTAAAAAACAGGAAAGTTCGTTTTCCTCTTCCAATTTATGAATAAAACTAATTGCGAGAGGATGAGATATACAGTTCTAAAATCTTGAAAGGGATGGTGACCAGAAACAATCAATCAGCTCAATTAATTAGTTACAGATAATTAGGACTCTACCAAATTCATGACTATGAAAAATGCGTAATGAACAGTGAAACCTGGTCTCCCCATGAAATCTGGCTATTGTAAGGGGGCCATGGCATTGCCACCCTTACTTCTGTGCTACCTTCAGAGGTGGGTGGCCTGAGAGCAGTGGCTGCTGGCCAGGCATCCAGCTCTGAAGGCAGCGCTGCCACCAGCAGCAGCGCAGAAGAACAGGTAACATGGTATGGGGGGCACGAAAAAATTTGGGGGGGGGTCAGGGCTGGCCTTACAGGTGGGTGATGTGGGCAACCACCCAGGGCAACTTGGTCAGGGGGTTGCTATGGTCACCCACACACCCCCCCCACACACACAGCCAGCCAGCCCAAGGCCCCTTTAACTCCCAAGCTCTGGAGAGGAGCAGGGCTGGGGGCACCCTGGCCAAAGGCTCCTTCCTTTGCGCCAGGCTCCAGCTGCTAGCCCCATCTGGGCTGCGGAGGGACGGGACTTCTTTCCTCTGCACAGGCTGGTCCTGAGGCTGGGTCAGACCCACCTCCCAGTAGCAGCACAGAAGTAAGGATAGCAATACTGTCACCACCACCCCAGACTCTTTTTTGGGTTGGTACCCCCACCATTGCAATACCATAAAATTTCATATTTAAATACTGAAACTGTGACATTTAAGATTTTTTAAATCCTATGACCGTGAAATTTACCAAAATGGATTGTGAAGTTGATAGGGCCCTACAGATAATACTTCACTTAATAAATCAGTTTTAAATGCAAAACATGTTTTGATAAACCTTTTCTTCTGTATCTGGCACTTTTAAGACAGCTTTATCTAAAAAATTAAAATGCTGTTTTGTGCATTATTCATTTATTTGAATTGCCAAAGAGCTTGACACAAATGACAAGTAAAAAATTAATTATCTAGTAAATAAGAAATGCAGCTTTTGCCATTTTCTAGCGTAATAAAAACATAATCAAGAATCTGAATAAGTATAAATTAAGTTATATGACTCCTTAAATAAATGGGTACAGATATAGCATAACCTTCTGATTAGCAAAATGAAGTACCATATTTACTATGGAAGCTGTATTTAGTTGCAAATCAACATGTTTAAATGGTTAGCAACCTATGAGAATCAACTTTTCATTAGGAAAATAACTACAAAGTACAAGTTCATAACATGATTAAAAACAATTATTTTAAAATTGCTTTGATTTAAATCAATCCTCCCTGTTATTAATAATATTAAGTTATATTTAAAATGGAGGTTACTAACCTGTCACTGGAGGTTCTTCAGGATATGCGTTTGCTACTTCTATTCTACACATGGATATGCACCCTTACCATGCACCTGAGTCCAGAAATTTTTAGTAAGCTGTGTCCATTGGTCTACACATGTTCAGTTTTTCTCCTTGTGCTTCAAAACAAGAATATAAAGGACAGTGTAGACAGATCTCTCTCCAATTCCTTTTCTTACTGGAAATCTGGCTATGATCCATAGCAGAGGAGATGGAAAGCAGGTAGCAGAATACAGATAGGGACCACACATCTCAAACAACAATTACAGGTAAGCAACCTCCATTTGTTCTTTGAGTGATGGTCCCTATGTGTATTCCACACATGGGAGATTAATAAGCAGTAGTCAGGAGGTGGGTGCAAGGATGCAGATGTTATGGCCATTTGAATACTGATGTCCCCACAGTTGTGTCTATAGTATAAGATTGGACCAAAGCATAACATCTTGTGAAGGTTTGTAAGAAACTACAAGTAGTTGCCCTACACACTTCTAGTAAAGGTACATCTCACAAAGATTCTGCAGAAGCTGCTTGCGCTCTAGTGGAATGGGTGGTCAACCCTCCAGGTGGGGGAGGGAGGGAAGGAGAATATGAATTAGATGGTAGCAAAGGATGATGCACCCTGAGATCCATTTAAAGAATCTTTGGGCAGACAGCGTTTGACCTTGCAATCTCTCTGCTATGACAATAAAAAGTCTGTGTTTTTCTAGGTGCTCTTTATAGATAAATGGCCTGTGCCCATCAGATGTCTAGGGAGTAAAGCCTTCTCTCCTCATCAAACACATACAGTTTTGGAAAAAATATAAGTGGATAGTTTGACTCATTTTAAACTCTGAAATTACTTTAGAGATGAATTTTGGGTGGGGGTGAAGAGAGACCTTCTCTTTATGAAAGGTGATATGTGGCAAATCTGCCATAAGCACTCCCAGCTCACTCACCCTCCTGGAAGATGTGATAGCAACTAGGAAAGTAACTTTCATTGAGACATGGGATATAGAGCTGGTGGCTAATGGTTCAAAAGGAGGTTTGGTGAGAGCCAAAAGAATGAGGTTGAGGTCCCACTGAGGAGCTGGTGTCACCTCGGGTGGAAAAGGTCTAATTATGTTTTTTTCAGAAATATACTCATTATCGGGTGAATGAAGATAGCATGGTCCTCAACAGAAGGATGAAAAGCACTGATTGCTGCTAAATGGAGCCATAGGGAACCGATAGAGTGACCTGATGTATTAAGGGTAAGTAGGTAATCCAAGAAGCCGAGATCCCAGTGGACTCTGGAGATAACTGGCTTTGTTGCTTCCATTTGGCTGAATGGCATCTCTTGATGGAATCCTTTCTGCTCTGGCTGAAGATATGATCAATAGTGATTCAAGCTGAGTGCTCTACATCTTATGCCCATCCAAATGCCAGGGCTTGAGTTGTAGCGGCCCTGGGTTGGAATGCCTGATCATGCCACTGTATCACAGATCCAGAAATGGCTGGATGTCAACAGGCAGACTTCCTCAGAAAGTCCAAGAGACAGAAATGTCTGGGCCAATTAGGCATAATGAGGATGATCTGAGCCCTGTCATGATGGATCTCTCTCAGGATTTGTGGTATCAGTGGGATGGCAGGGAAGGAATACTTGAGGTGGTCTATCCAGGGTAACATAAGGGTGTTGCCTTTTGCGCCTCGGCCCAGATCCACTCTAGAGCAGTAGAGGGGGATTTTTTGTTCTCTAGCAAGGCAAAGAGATGTCAGTGCCAGTCCATGGTCATTCTGCACATACGGGTCAGTTACCAAGTTGCGTTCAAAAGAGAAGGAGCAGCATCAGAGTTGAGCTGGGTCAAGATGCCAGGAGGTCAAGGTCAGGTGCTGACTCGTACACAGGAGGCAAGTCACAGAGTCAGGGTTGAGTTGGGTGAGGAGCCAGAGTCTGGAGTCATAACAAGGCAAGGTCTGGAGTGGAAGCAAGCATACAGCGTGCGTCGTTGCTCAGAGAGCTCCCTGGGATAACTTCCCAGTTTATATACCAGCATGAGCCAATCAGTAGGCTCTGAGCAGTACTTCCTGCAGTGTCTAGCTTCACAGGTTCCTCCAGTGAAAATCTGGTCTGATCTTCCAGTGGCAATGTGGAAGTGTTGGTGGCCTGTACCTCCAAGGTTCTAGTCCAACAGGTTCTTACAAGAGATCCCAAGACGCTATTCCCTTCTAATTAAAGTTCTCATTGAGAACAGAATCGTGAATCACACATTTGTGGTCTGTAGACACTGTTTTCTGTCTGGTTATGTGATTTCTGATACACCAGTTCCAGAGTTTGACTATGTCTACACACAGGGGGAGGTATCTTGTACCTCCACTGGTTTATGTAGAAATTGTCTGACATCTCTGATTCAGGCATATCCAGGTTGAGTGGAAGGAACACGTTGCAAGCCCAATGGACCACACTTTATTCCAGTAAGTTGACATACATCCTGGTCTCCTAAGAGATCCAGATGCCTTGTGCAGTGTGATTATCCATATGAGGTATCCAACCTAAAAAGAAGGCATCTGTTGTTATAGCAACCTCAGGTGTAGTCTCACCCAGACTCTCTCTGGCTCTGTCCACCAGACAAGAGAGGCCTAAACTTTGGTCGGAAGCATTACTTTGGAACGGATTTTTTTTATCAAGAGTAGGTTTGTAGGCATCAGAGGCGACACTTGGTAAATGGTATTACATGAGTGCATGAGGCTATGTGGCCTAAGAGCAAAAGACGGGTCCTGGCTGGAGCCCCCGGGTCTGAGGTTAACCTGTTGGTATCAGCTGGGAGAGGAGGGGCAGTTTGATTCCCACACAGATCCAGGTCATCTGCTGTATGGATCCATCAGGTCCCAATAAGGATTGACTAGTGGTGGTGGAGGAGCCCAGGCATCAGGTACCAGTGATCCCCTGAGTATCTGTATTGGAAGGAGGAGGATGGTTCCAATATCTTCCATGGTCTCCAATCAGGTCTGCTTCCCTTGTAGGGGTGGAGAGCCTCAGAGCTGCATGATGAAATGAAAGGTTCCTGTTCTACCAGCAGTGCCATCAATAGGATGTTCCAGGTTGTAGATGCAGTAGGGGAGGATACTCTTCCTCTCAAGATGGTTTCCTCAGGCCATGAGATGTCTCTAAGAAGAGCTGAGCTCAATAAAAGGGGAGATTGTGGGAAGGGCAGACTGAAGATATCCTCCAGCAAAGTAAATGTTTTGGTCCTCCCTGGTATTTGAGGAGCCACTGAAGAAGGAACTGGTGGGGCCTGGTGATCGGAAGGTCTAGCGTTTGGGGGATCCTGCATGCAGCACATCAGAACCATTGGAAGGAGTCCCAGCATTCAATTCCCACACAGAACCATTGGGTACTACTCAAGAGATCAGTCTTGGAGAGTCTGAAAATTTGGACTTCCCTCTGTTGGCTTGTTAACCTGAAAGGGAAGGCTTCTTGATTCTTACAGTTTGTGAATTTAAATACTTTAGCCTTATAGCACTTCCCTCCCAAGGCTTCAGACAAATCAAATGTGAACTTTATCTTGGTGTCATGCATCTTGATCCAATGAGCTTTGAATTAAGTCATTCTTAACAACCATCAGCTTGGAAAAGTCCCATTTAAATTAGCAATGTAAAAATATTTGGGGTTATGCATATCACGCACTGATGTCTGTGACTACCAAATTAATACAGATACATGAGACCACTTTTGAGGAAATTGGCATGGTCTAATTGGGCTAAAGGATCTTTAGATAACATTATGTCAATAATTTACAGAATATTCAACATAAAAATCCTAAAAAAAGGATGATTGAAAAAAGAACCCAAGCAATAAGCAATCACTCAGCAAAATTAAAAATAAGTTCAAATTTATGATCGGTTTAATCATCTCTGTTTATTACTATTCTTAAAAACAAGGCATTTACAATAATCTTTCTATTTTGAAGCTGGGCTATAAATTAAACAGCTTATCTTCTGGAATCTTCATCTTCACAGAGAAAAGTTTCTTTAAAACATATCAAGATGAAACCCCTTTGAAATATAACATTTAAAATGTATATAAAAGGTCTGTATACCACGCAAGCTTTTCCCCTCACAGTAGCATCCTGTACAATGCTATCTACCATAGACTATGCCCAAAATATGCAGTATTTAAGCTGTCCACAGCTGCAGGGCGAGGCGACACGTGATGGGTGCCCACGGAGTCACATGCCTCACTCTAGATTTCTGCCAGAGTGGGAATCAGGCTGAGCGTGGCTGAGGAGGCCGTGCTTGGGAAAGGCACTGGCACCTAGCGCTTCCGCTAAGCCCCGCTAGGAGGCACCCGGAGCAGGAGAGAGAGAGAGACCAGGATGTTGGCACAGCTCTGCCAGAGGGGGTGCGGGGATGCCCACTAAGTCCCATCTCTGCTCGACAGTAAGTGTCTGGAGCCCACACTGGCCCGCATCACATCCGCAGTGGGGAGGCGATGGGAGAAGTGGGGAAGGAGCTGTGAGAGGAGTAGGAGCAGGCAATGCCAGCTTGGAGCGTGTGTGGGAGATGCAGGAAAAAGGGCCAGAGAAGGCGCGTGGGGTCATGCGATCCCCTGGAACTTTTAAATTGTGCTCCCCTCACTATCAAGAGGTGTGTGTTGCCTTTGCTGCATGGGCCAGTAGGTAAGTGTTAGTATCCCTATTTTGCAGTTGGGAAAATAGATACAGGAGCCCTGGTCCTCCATTGCCTTGGCATCTTGTGTGATAATTTACACTTGTGCACAATAACTGCAAACTAGGTACAAAATGCTACGAAATCAGAATGGAAGTGTTTTACACACACCTTGCATAGGTGTAAATGATTACACAATGTGCAAAGTAATAGAGAATCCGAGTGAAAGGAATCAAATAGAGCCTGGTTGTCAGTGCTGTACAGTGAAATTTATTTATTACTGTGTAACCCAGGGGTCGCAACCTTTCAGAAGTTGTGTGCCGAGTCTTCATTTATTCACTCTAATTTAAGGTTTTGCGTGCCGGTAATACACTGTAATGTTTTTAGAAGGTCTCTTTCTATATGTCTATAATATATAACTAAACTATTGCTGTACGTAAAGTAAATAAGATTTTTAAAATGTTTAAGAAGCTTCATTTAAAATTAAATTAAAATGCAGAGCTCCTCGGACCGGTGGCCAGGACCTGGGCAGTGTGAGTGCCACTCAAAATCAGCTCGTGTGCCATAGGTTGCCTACCCCTGGTGTAACCCCTTTTGATGGGGTGCTCCTGAAATATCACGTTGAGGCTCTAGGGGACTCACCCCTCGACTACAGTAGCAATGGCTACAGAAGTTCAAGAGTCCATTTCCCAGATTACCCAGGGTCCATCACAGAGAGAGCACTGGGAACCAACACTATCAAAACCATTCATTGGCTAGAACTCAGAGACAAAGGGTTTGGTTTTACTTGCCATTTTGGCTGTGTTTGATGTGTAGCAGAGAGAGAAGCATCATAGCCAAGGAGGACCTTTCTATCCTTCACATTCCTGCCCCAGGGAAGACTCTGAGCCCTTTGGGATTTCTGAAACATCGAACAGTGTCATCCCCGTAGAAACTAGAAACCCAGGAGGCTGAGGAGAAAGTTAATATGTGGAGAGCCACAAGGACAATCTTACCATTCATGGTGTGAATACCTTGTAAGAACATCCCTGTTTATTTTGAGATTGTGTTTTTTTTCAGCGCTGCACCACCCATCAAAGACTGAACCTAAACTCAATATTTGCCTTAAAAGATACAGGGAGAGAGCACAAGATGGTTTGTACTGGCTGTTAATGTTGGGAGGGATAAAGTTTATGTATTGTCGTCTTGTGTTTTATTATCCTGATTCCTTTTTTCCATTGTCTCCTATACCTAATAAAGCCCCGTTACTGTTTTATAATCTGGGAATTGTGATAGCTAAGAGATTTCCTTAGATGCAGGCATGAGTGCCCTTCTAGGTGACTCATATACCTGAGGAGAAAAGTTAGAAGGCTAAAACCATACTTCAGGGCTGGGTTACAATTGGTACCAAGACCCTTCCCCCCAAAAATAGTGTCCTGCCCCTGAAAGTAACCAAGTCTTCCACACATGTAGGGGGAAAAATGAGCTAGGTTTATCTTAGCCTGCCTGATAGCACTAGGAATTGTTCTAGTTGAGAAGCATCCTCCCTATCTCTCTGTTCCACTTTGACAGTGACCGGAAATACTCATGGATGCCCCATGACTGACCTCATCTTACTCCCTTGCAGATCCCTGCAGTAAGTGTAGGCAGCTGTGGATTGTAGAGAACAGGGTTAATTAACCCATTCCTTACTTCACTAGGAGTGATATTTATCACCCTATTACAGGCACTTAGATAAGATTTTCAAAGATGCTGAGCCATCAGAACTCCTATTCAATGGAAGCTGCACATTCTTAACACATCAGCCAGTCAGGTCACATATTTAGAAGTACTTAAGTACCCAATCCTGAAAGGTTCAGGAAAAGCTTTTATCTCCATTAAGAGTGCTCAGCACTTCCTGGTGCAGGACCTATATATGGATTTAGATGCCAAAATTTAAGCAACAAAGTTTGAAAATTTTGGTTTATTAAAACTATTTTGTGTCCAGTCCCTTTACTACTTTACTCACACACTCAATCCCTTGTTTTTAGACCCTTCAGTCATTTTTTGTACTCGTACTTTTTCGTGTAATAACTATTTCTTTGTTTATGCTGTGGTTTTAGTAAGTCAACAAGATAAAAATAGACTATCTAATGTTTACAACTCCTCCAACATAAACACTGCCCCTTAAATAATCTGCTACTGAGGAAATTATTACAAAGATTACTGCATGAGATAATGAGTTCTTCATATGAATAATCAACAGAAGTGGCACATTCACGACAAAAAAATAACCTGAAATAGGAAGAAGAATCACTATTTAAACAGAGAATATATTTATATTTTAGCATTATGGGGTAGGGGGGTGTTCCTATTCTGCAAAATACTTAGTCTGAAATAAGGGACAAATGGATAAGCGTAATTCCAAATAACTACCAATATGTCAATCACATACACAGCATAAATTCTGAGGAAAACATAAACACAGCAGGACAAATTCTACTGTCACATATAAAACCCTACTGGACTTTATAACATGATCAAGTTTAATGGAGTTACATGTGTGTAGCAGAGCAGAATATGTCCCAGCACACAGACCTCATCTAAAACCCGTGCTATATTCTGCATATATCTATTGTCACAGTATAATGTACCAGAATCATCCCAGAGGAACAGGAAAATAAGTTATTGAGTAATGTCCTTCTCTCTATCAGAATGTTAAAGGAGTGTGAACTATGCCAAATGAGCACAATGAAGAACATTCACTGAATATTTTTACTCAACAGCAGTTCAAACTATAATACATCAGGAAATGAAAATAAGAGGTGAAGAGAACATATTTTATTACATCAACAACCTATTGTACTAATGGAATAAAAAACCTTCCCTCATAAAAACACATTAGTCTATGTTGACCACACACTGTCCCTTTTCCCAAGATTGAATTTGTACACAAATGAGTCTACTTCAATGCCCACAAAATGAAGTGACACCTGTAAACAACTCGTTCTCTTCTAGTATGTTTCTAAGACTTATTTTAATACTTCTATTTTATTAGTCTTAGGTGAAAAGTACATATCTATGGCAGATGACAAACATTCACTATCTGACCTTGATCACTGGACATTTATAGTCACAAACGTTGCTAACATCTGCAGCACTGACATATCTCTATTTTTCAGTGACCAGAGGAATGCTATTTAGTTGCTTAATATATTATGTACAAGCTAAAATTCCAAGCAGCAATAGAAAAATGAGCTATTGCAAAAAATGGAAATAAAATATAAGAAATATGATAAGGAGTTGAAGCTCAGATATTTCAAAAATACAATCCCTGCTATATAGTTTTGGGTGTAAAAATCGCTACACCTTTAGGATATTTTTCTCTAATCTGTTGAAGATCTTTGCAGATTAGGATTACTGAAAATTTTCAGCAGAGCAAATCCTTACATCTGTATAAATATTAGCAGAAAGTACGTGTTACTCATACTGATACACATTTATTTTTCTCTCATTTAGACTTCAAGGCATCAATTCTGCAAAGGGAACTGCAAACTTAGACCCTTATTTTAAAAACAGAGCCCCGCTCACACTAACAGGACTCTGGGCAGAAGTAAGAATCCATGCTTGGGGATCCCTTTGCAGAATTAGGACCTGTGTTTCCATTTTGCTCCTTACAAACAGCACAGATAAATAGGCTCTATACAGTGAAATTCTGCAAAGTGAAAGGGCAGAAATCCTAGCTATACCCTACTATATGCAGAGAGGTTTGACCAATTGGTCTGCATTGTGAAGGATCCACAGGCCATGTACTTAACCCTCACATGAAACTTCCATCCACTCCAAAGTGGACTGAGCCTCTTTCCTCCTTTCCCCATCACCCCAAATCTATCTTTGTATCAATGGGGAAGCATGAAGAGTGTGTAGCGAAGAAGGGAGAGGAGAATCAGTCTTTTTCCTTCTCCTACAGATCTCTCATGTTTTGTGCACTCTCCTAACGTCTTAAGTCTGTATTTCTTTTCTCTCTGTTCTCCCTTCTGCTTATTCTCATTTCCCTCAGCAAACCCAGTTCTTCCTGTTCACCTGCAGCAACTAAAGTGCTTCACTATAGGAAATGACCTGCATGAACCATGCTTTACTATCTGCCAACTCCCAGTCACACTGCAGCATTACTCTAGAGAGACACAAGTGAATGAGAACAAATATCGACATGGATTTTAAGTGGCAGGCAGGCCACAACTTTATTAAAATTTAACTGCAGAGAAGGGCACTATGTTCCCATCTCCCCATACAAGGCATTTAGATGGAACCAGTGTGGGATTTACAGAGATCCATCACATAGCTCATTACTCAGGGCAGACACTCCACTGCCGACCCCTAAGATTTAGAGTGCTCTGCTGAATCCTCTCACTTTTCCCCTTGCAAAGGGGACAAAACATACCAAAGAGCAACTCCTGTCTGCAAGTACTTCAGGTCTCCCCTTTTCCCATAGCTCTGAGGTCCACCAGAGAAATCCCATTTGATTCTCTGGTCTCTGGCCTTTTGACCTTTTATCTGCACTGGACACCAACTGCAAGTTGCAGAAAACTAACTTTCATTCAATTCCTAACATAAAATTCCTAAATCCTATACCTATTTAGCCTAAATGTATCTCCATGACGCTTTCAGGAAGGCAAAAAACCCACAAGCCCATTGCCAATTTGCTATTAGTGGGAAAAATTCCTTCCTAGCCTCTTAAACCATGATCAGCCAGACACACAGCAAACAACACACACAATTCCTATACTATATAATTATAGGCGGGGCGGGGGGGCGGGTTCAGCTAAAAATGGGCAAGAGGCCTGAGAAACCCCAGGCAATATTTATTTAAATTATTGTGGGAATAAATAAATCAGCTCACATTTTTCTGTCTCATCAAGGGGCAGCGGAGCCAGGGGGAGGAGGAGCCTACCTCTGTGTACACTCCCTCTTATCTTAAGGCTGTCTCGCACTTCGCAGCTCCAAACAAGTTTCTCATCTGTTAAATCAGGGGCTGGCGCTGCAAAGAGATAATCACTCAGTAGCTACTGCAGCCTACTGTGGGAGGCACAAGACAAGACTTCTGCCGCACACACACATTCTCGCTACTGGTATTAGCATATCTTGTTTTCTTTTCTCTCTAGGTTTGGAAAGTGAACAACCCTCTCTATGAGAAGGTCCATACCCTAGATCTCTCCCTCTTCCCTCCCCCTGCCACACACACACACACACACTCTCTCTCTCTCTCTAAAGGTTTACATGTGAGATTGGTTAAGGGAAAGATATGATCTCACTCCCACAATGAGCTGAGTTGACAGAGCTGAATCACTATATTTGATTCCAAATGGCATGCTGCAGAGACATTTCACACACACACACACACACACACCCCCAATGGAACAAATTTAAACATAATTGTATAACTCTAAGAGAAAAAAAATGTAGAATATTAAAACTTGGGAGGTATGTCAAAAAATCCAAATATATGTGAACTTATCTTTTCTTTCTGAACTTACAAAAAATAATTTGCAGACTCTTCCACCCTAACTATTTCATGGGCTACAAAGGAATATCAAGTTACAAGAAAAAGAATTGTGTCATATGGATTAATTTAAAAAAAATGTATCCTCATGTAATACAATATTTGGCAATCTTTACCATTGGCCTTCAAGACACATACAGCAACAGAAATGGTACGTTGTGAATTTTTTTAAATATGCTTGACTTACTTGGGATGTGCACAATGAACTTTAAACAATGCTTGAAGCCAAGCAGTTCTGAAGTAGAACCAGCTCTTCTCTCTCTGTTTAGTACTGTGACAACTTCTAAGGCACTGCTTTCCTGTACACACTGTCTGAATAGGACACTATTAAGGCTGACTTAAGCTCAAAATTGAATCTAATCTAAATATTTTTAAATGGCTTCTTTATTCCAAAAACTTGATCAACTTCTTAAACCCAAGAGCTGCAACTCTGATAAAAGGAGAAGGTAGCTACCTTACATTATCTTGAGTTCTTAGAGATATTTTGTGTCTGTGGGTACTCCACCATAGCATGTGCACACACCCATACATCCTTAACCAGAAAATACAATGCAGTGTTTTGTAGGCCCATACCTGTGCAGAGCAATGCCTCCTGCCTTCAAACAAGGACATCTGAGAAGGGGTGGACCCACCGCCAGTCAGCTCCTTCTAGGCTGCAAAATAGAGCCTCCACAGCTCAGGGGAAGGTGGGCAGGAGGTGGAGAGCCCATAAGGAAAAAACATCTTCAAGATTTCAAGTTACTGTAAGGTAAGTAATCTCCCCCTCTCTGAAGTGTAAGTCCCTATGAGTGCTCTGCTGTAGGAGACTCCTAAGCAGTAACTCAATGAGAAGGTGGCACTAAGGAGACAAGACCGTTCAAAGAACTGCATCACCAAAGCAGTATCATCCCTGGAAGCAAGCAAGATGGCGTAATTCTTGACAAAGGTATGAATGGAAGACCAATTGCAGACCTATACATTTCTGTTATGGGAGTGTCCTTCACTAGAGATATAGATGTGGATTGACCTCAGACAGAATGAGCTGCATCCCAAGTTAGCTCCATACTTGAAAACCATCTCAGAACCATGCTCTCAGGTTCAAGGTGGAGGCATTGGGATGGATCAGGGTCCCCGAGTTCTGTGACAGGAGAGGCTTCCTGAGAGAAAGTCGGAGAGGTGTTGCACAGAGGCCTCAGCCAAGATTGGAATCAGATTGTCTGAGGTGCTGTATAAACACATGATAAGAAAGAATCCTTGCCATGAAAAATTTACAATCTAAAAAGACAGAACAGATGATGTGTGAGAAGGGAAAAAACACAGGAGTTTGACAGTCCCACAGCAAGTCAGTGCCAAAGCCAACAATTGAACCCAAGTATCCTGAGTCCCAGTTTAGGGGCCATGTCCACTAGATTACTTTGGCTCTATAAATATATGGATCATGTTATTTATACGTATATACATTCACTTCCAAAACTGTCTCAGTTTAACATGCGCCTTTCACTGGTTTATCACTATGTGGATGAAAGTCACAGTAGGCATAACATTAGTAAACTATATTTATAGGTAGTACTTTTGATCCTTTCTAAAAGTATTCTTCTCTGTCTTGTACCTTTGTAGAAATGTCATGTACATTTTTTCCTTGAATGCTCAACAGGAAGATAAGTGTAAATTTATCTTCTAAAGGTGTGATTTTGTGAGGTACTGAGGAGTCGCTGTAAAATACGAAGAGGAACTACAGCCAGAGTCACAGGTGACTAGGGAAATGCACGTAATAGGGGAAAACAAAAACCAACAAAAAACAAAAACCCTTTTTCCTTGTACAAATGCTTGTCACATGCTTAGGATTTTTCAAATTTAAGTGCACCCTAACTGGCTGTATTTCAGCAGAACAGGAATAAAACAGCGGCTTGAAAGATGACACACTCACGCTTCAGCTATTTCATTTGCTAACAACTCCCCAGCTCCTTAACCAGATACAATTAACTCCTTTCCATTTTCACAAAGGGTATTGAGTCTCAGAATGAAAGAAAAAAATGTTAACTGAGAACTCTTTGGACTTTTTTTACTGTATTTAGGCCAAACTGTTTAGTGCTTAGAGCACAAAACTGAGAATCAGGACTCCTGGATTTTATTTCTGTATCTACTACTGATTTAGTGTATGTTCTTGGGCAAGTGTCTGAACATCAGCGTAACATTTGGTAGTGGGGGGCACGTATTTTGAACCTACTCCCCACAAAAAAATATATAAATATAAACTCTGGCAGAAATCTGGAGGAGCATGTGACCCTGCATACTCCCCCCACATGTGCCTCTGTTTCATGGTGCCTACGTTTTCCCATTTGGCAAATGGAGATGATACTTATCCACTTCACTGGGGCATTGTGAGTCTTGTTTGTGGAACACCTTGAGTGTTTCATTTTGATTCCCCCCAAAAAGCTGCATCATCCCAGAGAAAATAAGGCCAGAATGTAAAGAAACACTTTTGGGGCCTTTCTGTATTTCATTTCAACTAAGGACTGATACACTGATAAAAAAGTTCTATATTGGGGGGGTGGGGAGATTTGTTCCAGTGAGTAGATTTTTTTTTTCTTTTTTTAAGAAAAAATGGTGATTTAAGCTGCTGTGACAGACCCAGGCCAGTGGGGTACAGGAGTCTGGTAGTGGGCAAATATACTAGTCACTGGGTGAGTAGTTTTCTTTTCCCTGAGTGACCAGAGCAGGGGCTGCACTAGAGTAATCAGGAACTTGCTAGAACCAATTAAAGCAGACAGGCTGATTAGAACACCTGCAGCCAATCAAGGCAGGCTAATCAGGGCACCTGGATTTTAAAAGGAGCTCTCTCCAGTCAGATAGGGAGGAGCCAGAGGACAGGAAGTGCGTGTGAGGAGCTGGGAGCAAGAGACACAAGGAGCTGAGACTGAGAGGGTGTGCTGCTGGAGGACTAAGGAGTACAAGTGTTATCAGACACCAGGGGGAAGGTCCTGTGGTGAGGATAAAGAAGGTGTTTGGAAGAGGCCTTGGGGAAGTAGCCCAGGGAGGTGTAGCTGTCACACAGCTGTTACAAGAGGCACTATAGACAGCTGCAATTCCATAGGGCCCTGGGCTGGAACTCGGAGTAGAGGATGGGTCCGGGTTCCCCCCAAACCTCCCAACTCCTGATCAGACATAGGAGGAGTTGATCCAGACTGTGGGGGAGATCACTGAGGTGAGCAAACCTGCCAATAAGCGCAGGACCCACCAAGGTAGAGGAGGAACTTTGTCACACTACTCAGAGGTCTGGAATGTAACAAGTATATCCAATGGAGATGGAATAGTACACAGAGTGCAAGTGAGGTTGCCAAAGCTGCAGGATAAATACACAGCCCATGTCCTACATGTTATCATGTGTGTGTGTACACACACACACACTTCAAAAGCAGGTCAGATTTTAATAAAATATGCATGGTTATATCCATGTGATCACCAGAATTACTAGTTACCTACTATTATGTTTTAAAAATTAAAAATCTTATTTTGAGCTGCATGACCTTCACGTTTAGAGTTTCTCTAACTTCTCTTTCTTGCTCGGCCCTTCAGTACATACTCCTATCTGCAACTGTTTTAATGCTTTATGAGACTATTACTTAATGCCAATTTAAATATTTTTCTTGTTAACTGGGCTGAAAAAAAAAAGCAGTGAGAGACCACATGAGGTATAACGAATATTAAGATTTACATCTGGTGAGAACTATTAAAAAGTAATATAAACTAAAGGTGGCATAATTGTTATGTTACAGCTGCCAACACACACAAATAGTCTAAAATAGAACATGGAATTTTATGAATTTTGTATTTATAGGGTTCTGCTGAAGTCTGTAGTGACCCATGAAAATTCCCATTTTTAATATATTCTAAGGAATTTCAGAAGATTTCCAATGAAAATGCCACAATTCTCAAGAGTATCTATAAAAATCTTCTGTATTCTAGTACAGTGTGGTATCATTCATAATGCATTTGGGATAGCTCAGTGGTTTGAGCATTAGCCTGCTAAATCCAGGGTTGTGAGTTCAATCCTTGAGGGGCCACTTAGGGATCTGAACCAAAATCAGTACTTGGTCCTGCTAGTGAAGGCAGGGGGCTGGACTCCATGATCTTTCAAGGTCTCTTCTAGTTATATAAAAATAAACTTATAATACTCTATTTTATACCTCTTAGTCCTAGGTCCTTTTACCAAGCAAAGTTTGAATTACTGTGATAACCCTTTTTCACCAGTTTTACTTTTTTCTCTTTGTACCCAATGTTGTGAAGTGACTGGACATTAAATTAGGTTTGATTTAATTTGCATTCACTATGTACAGCATTCCAGGCTTAGTTTTTAGAAGAATATTTTATAGATGAATAATAAATAAGACACATCAACTAAGGAGTTGTTTGAAAGTTAGGTTCACTACTTATTTTTATATTATATTTGCCGTTTTTAGACCCAGCATTTATTTCTCAGTTATCACCACCATGGAAGGAACAAGCAGCCGTAAGTTTGTAAGAGATTTTTATTTTGTTCTGTTTTTTTGGCGTGCGTTTACTTTTTTATAGATGGCACTTGGATACCACAGTGCTGGGTGACTTGATAAAAACCTAGAGACAAAGGCTATGTCTACACTTAAACCGCTTCTACCAGGTACAGCTACAGTGCTGCAGCTGTGCCACTTAGCATTTCAGTGCAGTTGCTCCCAGTAGCGACAGGAAGGATGCTCCCATTCCTGAAGTTCACCCAGCTCCCCAAGAGGTGGCAGCTAGGTCTTCAGAAGAATTCTTCCATCAATCTAGTGCTGTCTACACTGGGGGTTAAGTCGTCTTAACTACATCACTCAGGGGTGTGGATTATTCACACCCTTCAGCGATGTAGCTGGGTCAACCTAAATTTTTAATGTAGACCTGGCCACTCAGTGGCTTTTTTGTAATACTCTGACATATGCTAGGAAGGCAGATGGTAGAGATAAAGCTAGATTTACCAAATGGGGAGAAGAACAGATCAGTTTTGCAACATTCACAGTGTGTGCCAGCATAGACAGGACACCACTAACCAACTATACATCTATGCAAGCCTAAAGACGCCACTGCTGTGATTTATATAACAACATGTAAACTGGTATATAAATGGATGCAGTACAATACAGATTAATGTGTCTCACCTGTTTGCCTTGTTCTATGGGTTAAAATTACGTGAGAGGGACAGTGGATGATAAACAATAAGAGTAAATTCTGGTTTTCCAATACTGTGTTTTTGGAGATGGTGGTGTCCATTTTAAGAGAGTCTGACTGTTTTATATCCCACGGGGTAAGAAATAAGAAAATTTAAAACAATTTTTCAGTGTTGTGGAGGGCAGCTGCAACTTCCTATGCTGAAGGAATTTTGGCATTTATCTCATTCATATCTCTCTCATTATATTTTCCTTGTAGTACCCTAGGCAACTTAAATATTGTTTTGTTCTGCATCCCATATAATTCTTAATGGATTATATGGTCAAATATCCATGAATCCTTAATCAGAAAATTATACTCCACATACACTCAACATGGTGAAGACTCGGTAGTTAGTGTATGTTAATATTAAAGGAGAACTATGGGTTACGCTGTGAACTAGGTGATTCAGTCATGCAGCCCAGAAATCCCCATTGAGCATAGTGTTAGAAAATATACGCAATACCACTATCTCTCACTGATTTTGGGGTAATTTATCATGTAAATATTGATTGTAGGTACAGAAATAAATTATGTCTCAGTTTTGTCACATAAATATTAAACAGGAGGTACAAAATATTTCTGAAACCTATAAAAACTCATTACATATTCATTTCACCACTGATGATGTATAGGTTCTGTAAAGCCATTTACAAATTCAGTTGTATCCTACAGGGGTTGACTACAAGGAATTGTATTAAAACTTGCATATTTCTCCAACGTTACTTAGTTAAAACAAAAGAAACAGATTTTAGTCTAACCTGTGAATTCTACCAGGTATCTTGATTATGAGATTGTAGTGCCTTGGGGCAGGAACTGAGTCTTCTTTTAAATCTGATATAGAGCCAAAAGCAGTGCTGATACTTAAAGAAATAATAAGGATGAAAATAAGAATAGAGGTCAAAGCAAGGAGGAAGGGATAGAATAGCACTTGTGTTAATTAATATTGTGGCTGCTCTGCATTCTATAATTTAAAATTGGAGGGCAAAAACAGAAAAATACACCAGAATACATACAAAACCAATGATTTGATGGACGGAGCTTGCAGGGGTTTGGCAGAGTTCTTTGTTGAGAAATCTGCCACCAAATTAAAAGTTGGAGTGACTTCCTTGCCTCACATGGAATCAACCCCTCTCTGGTTATTGCAGTTATCCTTGCCAGAAATGACTTAACGCTAGGGCTTATAAAAAATACTTCACTAGAGCAAATTTCTTGCCTTTGGAATACATTAGACTGAGTCTGGTAGCAAATATTTTCAAGAAAAAGTTTTCCCTTGACTTGCCCACTGGGCCCTAACCCTCCACATCAACCTTCTTCAAATTCAGTATTATGCCTGCTAACAACATGCTCAGTGCACTATTCAGGAACTAAGTATAAACTTTTCCAGCAATTGCACTTAGTATAAGTATGTTTTGTCAATTGGAATTGCATCTTGCCTTGGTTATTGTTATTAGGAAGTATTTTTGTTTGAATGGGAAGACAAAGTGTCCCCTTCCTGCACATCATCTTCTTGTGGGACATGCACTGCGGTGACACAGAATTTAGCAGAGGGTAAAGGGGAACACTTTTGTGGGACTCCATTATTAAGTTAGCATAATACTCCCCAAAACCCTGTAGCACATAGAGGCCTGATGGACCTTATATCCACCGTTTAAGTGGGGAGGTCTCATTGGAAAAAAAATTTAAAATACTGCAACTATGCACAGATCCCATCTTTTTTATTTAAAATAGCTAAGCTGCAGTCTAATTAGGGACCTCAAAGATAGGGTGACCAGATGTCCTGATTTTATAGGGACAATCCTGATATTTGGGCCTTTTTCTTATATAGGCTCCTATTACCCCCCACACACCCATGTTCTGATTTTTCACACTTGCTGTCTGATCACCCTACTCAAAGAATCACATCCATCCCTCTTAAAAATTTTAAGGCTGACCATGACCTCACCTATATAGGGCTATGACACCCAGTCATCTCCTGGTCAGTTACGCAATTACAAGTCTCCCAGATGTTTGGAGTCCCACATAATTGCATAAATAGTATACACTTGAGGGAAACACCAAATACAGACGTGGTGGGATAGTACACAGGTTGGGAGTAGTAACAGATTAGTGAATATTCAGCTTTGTATCTTT
Organism: Chelonoidis abingdonii; assembly: GCF_003597395.2. Lineage (NCBI taxonomy): Eukaryota > Metazoa > Chordata > Testudines > Testudinidae > Chelonoidis > Chelonoidis abingdonii. The sequence goes on from NC_133770.1 coordinate 38,190,049, forward strand.
CCAGCTTAACCAATCTAGTCCAATTACCTGGATGGGGAAGGAAGCATTACAGAAATCATAATCACTGTGCTAAGAACATAAGAATGCTGGATGGAATTATGAAACTGAAAAGAATGGGCTAAGAACAGTTTTTATAGTCAGAGTTTAAATGGGATGCAGCCTGTCTAGTAGTTGGAGCAAGGAGCAGCCCGTCAGGAGATGGGGTTCTGTCCCTGATTCTGCTGTGGGCTCATTCTGTGTCCTTGTACAAGTCACTTAACTGGTCCCTGGCTCAGCCTCCCAAGCAGTGAAATCTTAATAGTAATGATAATTACCTATCTTACACAACTAAGCCACTGATGTTTCAATACCTGGGATGGAGGGATTTATAAATCACTGACATCCTCAGGTGAAAAGCTATGCAAATGAAAACCATTACATATATCAGGTAGGATTCAGCAGCAAAGTGAGGAAAGGAAAGAATAGTTAGACTTTGGGGCTGGCACCATCTTTTTATTCTGCACATGAACATTGACCAGGAAAGTGGGGCCCCAATCCCTGGCTGGGATCCAGGTGATAATGAAATACAAATGAATAAAAAAGGAATAATAACCCTGCTTTTCAATTCCATGTCAGAAAAGTGGTGGAAGCTTTTTGAAATAGTAAAGTAAAATATTAGTTCTAATGCAGCAAAGATACCTCTCTTGAGATAGATAATATGGGTATTCACGCACACATGCAGAGCATTCTTCTAACAAAAAGAACTCAGTATGGCATTTGTCTTCTTTGCATCTCTATGTTTGCCTGAAGGTTTTGATATTTTTTTCCACAACAACTTATCCATCTCATCCCTGGTCAATATGATACATCGCATTTCAATTTAGCATATGTTTTCTCTTTTATTCTTTTCCTTAAGATTCATTATTTATTCTACATTAATCTGTATTGCACTGCATCTGCCATCTGTTAACCTAGGCACATAAAACAGCTACAATCTTACAAATTTGTCTGTACTGTTCCTCAGGACACACGTTTCTTGTAGCTGAATGGACTGGATCTTTCCCTTGGGCAGAGATTTGGGAACCTTTACTCAGATCGAGTAGTACTTATTTAGGCAAGTATTCCTGATGAGTTTACACCAGCTCAAAAGACTATTCAATGTTAATAGGGGTTGCAGAACTGGACCCTTAATAGAAATGTTTTCATGTCTGCTTCAAGTTTCCTCAACTAAAAGAGAAAAAAATCTAAAGCAGAACATCGTGAAATACTCATTTTGTCAGGGACTCAAATGCAGCAATGATGTGCATGGCATTAATGTCTGGATTGACAAATAATATAAATTAAAGCTTCTAATCTAATTGAAAAACTATTACAATGTGGGTTGTCTGGGTTCCAAGTTTTCAAACCTTAAGAGTTCACATAACTGGAAAATTTATGAACCCCACTGGAATATCCGACCCCCAGCCAGCGAGCTAGTCTTCCTCCTCACTTTCCTCCACCCCATCACCCAAATTGGCCTCCCCTCATTGTCAGAAGCTCCATGTCTCCCTATTCCCAAACACCACGACTCCTATTTGCCATTTTTGTCTCCTGGGCTTGGTGGCTCAACCAATGAGTCTTTTGGGAGCATAGTGGATAGAAGGTATCAGAACACTGGTCTCTCATTTTATGTCAATTCCAAAAATAAGCTGGGAGGGCAGGAAGCCTAGCCCCTCTCCCCAACCATATGACTTTGGAAACCCTTCCTGTCCCACTTCATTGGCTCCTCACTAACCTGTAGGGGCAGGTAGCAACCTACAAGCCCTAGTGCTAAGCATAGGATATCCTTCAGGGCTACAGAGCCACCATGCATTAAGACATGAAGCTCCTTAATTACTAGTGTATGGTTGCAAGGAAAAGCTTGAAAGGTCTCGAGCTACTGTACTAGGCCTTGTGATATGATAGCTTGCCCTGTGACTTCATGCAGTCTGATGCAGCAAAAGAGGGAGCGTTTCCCTCTCCTGTTATTATGTCTAAGGTTGTTTATTAGCCCCCAGAGAGCAAACATGTCCAGCTGTCCGCAAGCCCAACCCACTGTCATAGCATACTTTCCTCAATCTGAACCTTAAGAGTCCAAGAATGAGGTACTAGCATGAATTCCTCTAAGCTTAATTACCAGCTTAGATCTGATACGCTGCCACCAATCAGGACTCTGAGTGCCCGATAAACTCTGGTCTCCCCAAAACCTTCCCTGGGGACCCCCAAGACCCAGACCCCTGGATCTAAGTATAAGGCAGTAACTCTTTCACTCACCTGGTGCTCTCCTAGGCTTCCCTCCCTGGGTCCCTAGAAGCGATCCTGGATTCAAACTCCTTGCAAATCTTAAAACAGTAGGTTTTACCACCACCACCGAGCAATAACAGATTCAAGCCTGTGAATCTAAACCAAGGGATTCCCCTTTCCCCTCCCCTTTTCTCCCCTGTCTCCCACCACTATCCTGGTAAGTCATGACTATCATTCCTTGAGGCCTTCAACTAGGAAAGAAAATCAAACAGGTCTAAAAGCAACAACTTTAATAAAAGAAAAAAAAGAAGTTATCTCTGTGAATCTAGAATGATAAATATTACAGGTCTTTCTACAGCTATAGACAATGGAGAAAAAGCCTCTTAGTCAGAATACACAGTTAAATACTTTCGCGCCAAATACACATAAACTCCCTACCGCCAGATACACAGTGCTAATACAGAAGCAATCAAAAGACTGATAATCCCCTTTCTACGCATCTCACTATTCTGAATATAATAAGAGCGTAGCAGGGAGATAGTTAGAAACCCGTTCACGCTATCACTTCAGGACTCAGAAAGAACAAAGCAAACCCCAAAACCCACAAACAAAGGCTTCCCTCCACCCAGATTTGAAAGTATCTTGTTTCCTGATGGGTCCTCTGGTCAGGTGTTGCAGGTCACTGTTTGTTAACCCTTTACAGATGAAAGAGACATTAACCCTTAGCTATCTGTTTATGACACCCACCCACTCCCAAAGACAGAAATAGTAAGTAGATAGACCTTGTGGCTTCATATGGATGACAAAGAAGAGGAAAGAGTGGGTAGGATAACCTCCTGGATGTCTTTGACCTCAAACCTCCAAGCAAACATGTAGGGTCTGGGCTGCTGCCACACTCTTATGAACCAAAACTACAGGTTTTAGCTTGCAAACACCTTTGCAAACGTAACTCTGCATGGTTCACATAGCTCTAAAGAAAAATTTTCTCAATATAAATTCCTAAAATGAACAATATGCCACTAGCAACCTCTTACCATCTGGGGCATATCATATTTGCGGCTAGTGCATTTTGCTGAGTGAAAACAAAATTTGTGTGTCATCCCAGAGGAAAAGGAGCTGAGAGTCAATTGGTAAATTCCAACTGCTGCTTTTAATACATTTGATCAGACTCACTGTTAAACATGTGATGGTCAGCAGAGCCCAGATTCACAATGGGAAGGCCAGGAGAAGGGAAAAAAAAGACATGAAGCAAAGCTCAGTGTGAAGAACTTGGCTGTGGAGGTGGGGAACGGGGAAAGTTAAGAGGCTATAACTGACACAAGTAATTTAAATTAAGTTTAAAAATGTTGATGATGAAGTATGGAGGATAAAAGATTCATCCCCAAAATAATCTATAAAAATCTGAACTAAAAACACACACATGGAGGTCCACAACCATGCAAATATACTGAATGCAATATGGCTACCCATAGCCTATTGTCTCTGTCCAAAAAGACACAAAGAAAATGTGATTTCAATCTGAATACTGAAATCAAGAACTTTATCTCAAGATTTCTAGACTAATTTCTCAACCAATGAGGTGATGATAAGCAGTCTCTCTCTCTCTCTGCGCGCTTTCATTGTATTCCCTGAACACTAAGTGATGACACCTTGAAAACTAAGAGTTTAAGGTTTCAATCAAAATTTAAGTTATAATTCAAGCAACCATTCTTCTGTGATGCTAGAGTTGAAATATAATATTTTTAAGCCATGTCAACATTTTAAAAGCCTATTTGCATTATCAAAAAATAAATAAATTTCAGGTTGTTTTTCACTAAGTAATCTTTTATTCAATTTTATAAAAATGAAGTCTCCAGAGAACCAAAAATTGTTTCGGCTTAGTTCTCCAATTTATAGCTACAATTTTACCTAGATAGTGAATGTGTATCTGCAATTTTGCACTGTACAAGTAAAATAATCACTGTCAGATAAATAAATCCACAACAAGTATGTGTCAAAGTCCCTAAGTCTTTTAATAAATTAAATGCATAAATATTTCCAATAGGTAAAACACAGCTTGAACCATCAGTTAATTAAGAGACTAGTGAATAAAAACTAGTTCTATAGGCTTTGTTTCTCTGACTCAACTGCAAACTCTGAAGAGTGTAATTGTTTGTTTACCAAAGATAAATGCAGTAGGTAATTACTATCCTCATCTACTACAGAGCTCCCTTACTATAAGGCTTCCTGTTACATAATCCTTATGTTTCTTGTTTTCAATTTCATTAAAATGAATCCACCTCCCCCTGCAAAACAATCACCTCCATATAGGACACAACAATTTTATTTTTCATTAGACTTAAAACAAAGAACCACCATCTTTGGAAAGTTTTCAGAGTAGTAGCCGTGTTAGTCTGTATCTGCAAAAAGAACAGGAGTATTTGCGGCACCTTAGACTAACAAATTTATTTCAGCATGAGCTTTCGTGAGCTACAGCTCACTTCTTCGGATGCAAGTTTCTGATAAACCTCGGCAGAACCAAGATAAGGTTACTTTGCCTAAATATAAGATCCTATCTAAACTTTCTCCAAGAATAGGAACCATTTTTTATATAGTTCAAAGAGCATTTAGGGTTAAAAAATGCTCCTCTGTCTGCACTGCACTGGGGAATTTCCAGGGTCAATGAAGATTAAACATACTGCATTGGCCTTCTACAAATCTGAGTGAAAGGGGAAGACGATCATTGATACTTATCTTGTGTACCTCCTGGCTTGGTCCTGTACTGAAGGCATGTATTTTAGCCTTCATGGAGACTTTCTGTTCCATCCTCCAAAATATGAGATAGCAAATACCGTTCTTCAGAAGTCCTTTAGCAGGCTGGAATATCTAACTCCAAATGATGAAGTGCATTCAATATCATAGAAACATATGATGAAAGAACCAAGTTTTAAGGAGGAATTTGAATGTACAGGTGGCAGTAAATTGGCATGCACAAAGTGAGAGTGCATAGAAGTGGATGTGCAAATAGTGGAAGAACCATTTTAAAATGTGAGACATTCATGAGAATCTGTTCTCCATTTTCTCTGTTTCCTTCACAAAACTGGAAAAGAAAGTCACATGAGTACACTCACAATTAAGAGTGTTAACTTGCTTCTATTACCTTGTAGGTCATGAATTTTACTAACTCCTTTACAAAAAAGTAGACTCATCAAACAAAATTGTATGGGGATGAAACAATATAAACATGGGAAAGACTGAAGAAATTGAGTTAAATTTTTACTGTATTGAAATTGATAGAACTCACCCTAATGATGTTTCTATATACATAAGCAGAGTTACAGGATGTGCTTGTGACCAGTTCCTTCTGACTGTTAATAAAGGCCATTCAAGACTGGCTCAGTCCAAAACCTGGCTAATGTAGCATTAATCTGGTGTCCCCATACCTCAAATTTCCTGGGCTCTGGCACTTTGCACCCCAGAATGCACTGAGACCACAGGAGCTTAGGAGATTTGAAAGACAGTAGGTTCATAGGGACTCCAGCTGAGCTGTAAGCTCCCACACATCTCAAGCCCTTTTCAACCTGGTTTAAAATAGGCTCCCAAAATTAATCCCTGGCTCCTCTTTCCCACTGGATCTCATGCTCCCTAGCTGATCTATAAATACTACAGCAGCACATCCAACAAGTGCACATAAGTTAATTCTTATATTTAAAAGATTACACACTTCATAAAAACTTCAAGGTTTTTTAACCACAAAAGCTTATGCCCAAATAAATCTGTTAGTTTTTAAGGTGCCACTGGACTCCTTGTTGTCTTTGTGGATACAGACTAACACGGCTGCCCCTTGATACTTGACAATTCTTTGTAATTACCACAATGGCGCCTTTATGAACAAGTCTCTTCCTCCTGGATCAAAAAAGCTGTGGTAGCTTTTGTTTTGTTTTATTTATTTAAAGCCTAAAGGAAGAGTAAACTTGTTTTATGGTTGTTTGTTTTCCCTTCATTTGGCCATTTCATTTGCTGGCCTTTTGGAAACTTGCATGTTAGGCTTTCCACAACAGATACCCTCACTATTAGGCTCTGATCCTGCCCATTGAAGTGAATGTCAATGCTTGCATTGACTTCAGTGGTGCAGAATCAAGCCCTAGCAGTCTTTTGTACACATCAGATGTTTTCGATCATTTCATCAGATACCCCTTTTCATCAGAAAACCCTTTCTAGCATATAAATAGCTGAGAAAAAAGAATGGAATAGTAAAAAATTACCCATTCATGACATACCTAGAAGTGGAAAATGTTTGCATAAAGATCTTCTCATCGTCTCCCCAATCCCACACAACTGCCTTCAGGGTTGGTACACAAAGCTCACCAGGCCAAGACAGGAACTGCATATGAAACTATGTAGCTTTAACCTCTTGCAGTTTCATGACAGGCCAGTTTTCTCTTCAATATCCTCATCCATCATTTCACAGAAAACTGTTCCTGCCTAACAAAGCAAACCACCAGCTCTCCTTGAGGAATACCCCAAGTCCCTCCTGCATAATTTTTCCTGTCATGTAAAACATAAAGCATATGCTATACATTATATTAACAGTAGTCCTTGTCTACTGAGGCTTGGCCCAGATGTTACTCTAGAGTTGACCTCAAATTGAGGTACACACTTTACAGTTATACAATTAATCCAGATATAAAGTTTAGAAGATGCATTTTAAATAATATACTATACACAACTGTAACAGCTTATTGACTATCAGATAAATGCACATATAGCTGGATTGAAACACAGTCACATACACTGGCTGAATGAGAGGAAAATATTCCTACAAGGGACAAATAATCTCTCTGATTATCGGGTATAAATTACACTTTTCAGAGAAAGAGAGAGAGAGAAAGAAGAGACTGTCCCTGCTGCAAAAAACTTTCAATCTAACTAGCAGTAAAAAGTTGCAGAAAGAGAACATCAGTCAAGGGAAAGAGAGGAACTTTTACACAAAATAAGGTTATGAGGTTGAATTTTTAAAAAAAAACAAAGTATACATTTAAAAAAAAAATCAATTTAGCACTGTAGGGTCCAGACAAATCCTGCCACTTCTTGCTCTACAATTCTTCTCCAAAATGACAGCTAAAAAACTTTTCCGCACCTTATTCAGTCTCAGCCTCAAATTACCATAAATTACACCTTTCATTTCAACACACACACACACACACCTCCAATCTATACAAAACTTTGTTGCTGTTATAATCTTCCTATCACATCAGTATTATCATGCTGTGCCCCTCTTTAAATACCACCACTGACATCTCTCATCTTCTATATTAACTTTGTGCTTCTTCCCTTTTACCTTCAAGGCCCTGCACAACTCCATCTGCCTACTCTCATTTCCCCTACTTCCCCTTCCAACAGGCACACCTATAGAGGGAGGTGAACGGGTCATTCCCCCACCTGCCTTGCCAACATTTTAGACTAGGTTTCTTGTCCCACTACCTGCTTTTGAGAAGGTCCATTGCTCACATAAACTGCCAAATCCTGGCCTGCATGGCATAAAGGATTCTGTCCTGGCTACCCTTCATTGTAATGAATTAAGTTTCTTTTGCTTCAGAAGTAGCCTGTGCTTGGGGAGAAATAAAAGCTTTGAAGAGGGCTGTGCTTGGGGGAGAAAAAAAAACTTTAAATGATTTTGCTTTCTGCTACTTATGTTTATTTTTTTCTGGGATTTTCTTATATTTCATATTTGTTTGTTTTGTTCGTTCTGTGGCAGATAGCAGCATTGGCTTTTGAAGGATCTTAACATTTTAGTTTTAATAATCTGGCAGTATTACAGAACAAGCAGTAGCAGATACAGTGTGGGATCTGCTTTTTCATAAGAAAATCTTAGAAGAAAAATCCACTACAGAACCAGCTACATGCTAGGTGGACAGTAGTGCACAACCTAAAAGCACCAGGAAGCAGCACCTTATATTATTTGTGCACTATATAATGCAGCATGTGTACTGGGTGATAACGGAGGTACTGGAAGCTTCAGATACAATCTGCAATACTAATAGAATGGATAAGGATGAGGATGCATTTTGAGACTGGTCAAAAATTTATCTATTTAAGAACAGCCATACTGGGTCAGAGGACCAATGATCCATCTAGCCCAGTATCCTGTCTCCAACAGCTACTAGCACCAGGTGCTTCAGAGGGAATGAACAGAACAGGTGATCATCAAGTAATCCATCCCATGGTCCATTCCCTGCTTCTGGCAAACAGAGGCTAGGGTCACCTGTCTGCACAAGTCAAAAACATCTCTCTTGTGGAAAGAATGCCTGAATCATCTGGATATTTGTAATGTATATAAAGGAGAAACTGGAGATTAATGACAATTTTTAAATACCAAAGGAGTTTGTCCAAAAAAGTGACTCCTAGCATGCTACTGTTGAAAGTCTCCAGCTAGAACTTTAGAATATTAATGTAATATTGCTTACCCTTTACTGAACATTTGTTGCTGTTTTTGTTTTGCTTTAGTATTTTTGGTATAATATATTGAAATACCAGCCGGAATGACTAGCTGCACTGAATTGGATACTTTAATTTGTGTTTGTTTTACCAGCAATCAGTCCTACATGCATCATGCTTGGAGGCTTTTTATGGCACAAGGTAGGTCTTCACTATTCCACACCATCACACCTTCATGGAGGGGGCCAGTATAGCCCATGAGGGTTATCACTACATCAAACAGACAATCCTACATACACTTCTTGTAGGACTTTATGATAAAAGTAGATCTCATACACCCTTCATAAGCACAACTCCATGGATCCTTCTTGTGGGCCTTTTATAGTTCCTGAGTGCAAATATTTGGCATTTTGTAAGTTACTGCAGATATTTTTCAGTTAGTTTTTTAAATACCAGGAAAGGGTCATTTAGTCTACCGGGCAGTTATATACATTTTTTCTCTTTATGGAAGGTTTTAAACCTAGAATAGACAACTGGTGGCTACCATGCTCTCTCTCTCCACCCATTTTCGCTCCCCCAAACATTTGATATGTGTCATGCCTCCACCTAAATAAGCCCTTCCCCAGCCTCCCTTGTATATCCATGCCACTCCCTGGGAACTCCCTCCCATTCCTTTTTTTGCCAATCTACTACCTCTTCTTAATTCACACTTCTCCTTAAAACTCACTGAAACATTTTAATGACAGCCCACTAAAAAGGAAGGCAATTTAAAACCAAACAAACAAAAGTGGACAAGATTGGATCCTAATCTACTGTACAACATGATTGTTTGAACTGCCTAATGATCCTTCAGACCAGGTCTTAGTTCCAAAGTTCCATTTTCTCTCCATGAAAATTAGGGATTCTGTGACATGTCTGGTGAGAGCAGTGGCTTACCAGAGTATCCTTGGCCAAGAGTATGGGCCCTGACTGAAAAGTTTTTGGTAAGTGAGAGCCTAGCTTGGCTTAGAGACTATAGTCTCCTACTAAAATATATTTAAATGAGGGGACTCATGTATTTAAAGGACAAAGTCTTTATTTACAGGCCTCACACAAGAAAAGCATGCAACTTACTAGGATAATCCTATGAGTGGAAGCAATTTCTATGATATTGGGGTAATGATGTAGTTTACTGTTTCGATTGCAGCAAATGCACCAATTCAGAACATTGTTAGCAGATACTAGTACAAAAATACACAGTGCCAGAGTGATCTACTTAGCATCCAGTGTGACAATTCGAGAAGTTATCAATAAAGGTGAGTAGAATTCTGTACATGCTCTAGACACCATTTGAAAATCTGGCAGTCAGGATTTCTTCCTCTATTATTTATATTCAGTGCTTTATAGTCACTTATGCTAGACTTAAAGAAATGGATATTTCATAACAAGTGACATTACCCACAACAAACAAGCTACTTTTTTTGTTTCAGTGAACCAGAAAGTAAATAGTTTGAAATACTTATACTAAATTTAGCATTGGCTCTTGAACAAACAGAAGGGCAGATACACTGTATTCATTTTTCTCTTTGATGTTTGTTTTGATGTCTGCAGGCATCAATCTATGAGAAGTCTTCATGAGCCCCCTTTTCTGCTGGAAGGCTATATTTTTTTCTTACCTCCTCTCTCACAGAAAGTAAAATTATATTCTCACTAACCAGCAATATTTGTTCAGTCAGTACAGCGCAGATAATATTCGACCACTGCCCAGTGATTCCCTCTATCTAGGGCTCCCGCCTCTGGTTTGACTCCTTGCAATCTGAAAGAACTCCGTCAGCCTCCTCTACTTCTCTAACTAAGGAGAAGAGTTATTTCATAACCTGTGCTTGGAAAGCCTGCTAGGGTAAGAGTCTGCACTCACCACAGACAGCAAATTAGTCAATAAATGAGGAATGTTGTTTGCAGTGTTTGTGCTGGTCCCAGGATATCAGAGAGACAGGGTGGATGAGGTAATATTTTATTGGACCAACTTCTGTCGGTGAAAGAGTCAAGCTTTTGTGCTTACACAGAGCTCTTCTTCAAAAGTTGGCACAATAAAAGAGATTACTTCACCCATCTTTTCTCTAATGAGTGAGGAATAAAATTTGGCTGTGAGTCGGCCTGAAGCAGAGCAGACACCGGACTATGCATAACAGTGCCCTCCCACCACAGGCAGGAAAACAAGTGACTAAAGCCTGAGAGCAACAAAAGGGAAAGGAGGCACATTGGAACCTTTGGTCCCTTCACCCACTTCTCTGAAGGGAGAGCTTCTCATAGAAGCCCATTTTTAACTACCTTGCAATTAAGGGCTGTATCCTCAGGTATCTGCACACTCAGCCAATAGTGCCTGACGTAGGGAATACCAAACAACAGCTTTGCAAGGCCTGTCCGCTGACACTTCCCTCTCTGACTCAAGAGGTGGCTGTAGGTCGAGCGGAACAGACGATAAGTCTTATTGGACCAGGAACTTCTGCAGCACTGTAAGCCTCTGGGATAACAGATCTGACGCCTTTTGGCATGATGTATGTGGCTACGCTGAGGCCTTTTCTTGATACTTGGCAGAGAACAAAAGAGGATCCATTCCCCTGAAGGTGTCATCTGATATGTCCAAGGTCATCTTCGGCTTCAGAAAGGCCTTCAGGATGGTTTGATCCTTCCTGGCACAGAACATGGAGGTCAGCTCAGAAGGGAAGACTCCTATGTTATTTAAGAAAACCATCATTAACTGCTACAGTTAATGTATTTTAAAACAAATTGCTCTCTGAGGCCATCATCAGTCTTGCTGGAGGCAAGTAAAGATGGGGTGAATGATTTACCAGATTACTGCTCCTGAGTGAGGAAAGGGAGTGACATGTCTGCTCACAAAAGGTTCCACTGGGAACTCTGAAGTTTTAGAAGGGCAAAGCAACCTCAAAGTGATTGGAATCATAATATCCAGTTTCTTACTGGGCATCTGCATGAGACTTTAGTCACTACAATTACGCCATGATATTTTAAACTTTGAAACAGATGTTATTCTTATTTATCCCTGCTCACACATAAATTTAATGCATGCTATATCATAACAGTTCTGTGGGGAAATCAAAGAATATCCATTTAACTTTTTATTATAAAATGTAGTGCAAAAGTGCAAGCCTCTGAACTACAGTAGCCACAAAAGAGACATATTGACATAAAAATAAGTTACTACTTCAATTCTTTTGTACATTTTGTACACAATTCATTGAACATTTTAATTTTGAATCCCACAAACATTCAGAGTAAATTTTCACTACAGATTTTAAAATGTCTGCTTTTCCACTGTATTATTTTAAAAGTATGCTTAGTTATTTTAGTATTCTAGTACTTTGAACCTAAAGTTCCTAGACTGTTGTTAAAAAGTACCACCTTTTACTACACTCTGCTGTGATCAGAAGAAAAATCTAATTATTTTCTTCCAACTTTTCATTCTAAAAAAAAGAAAAAAAGAAAAAAGAAAAGCCACTACCTTTTACTTATGGAAATCAGCTATATGAGAGTTGAAGAAATAGAAAAATTGAAGTCACTTAGAATAACAGTTCTTTTCCACTCTTGAATTTAAATATTCAGGTTGAATATGAGATTTTATGTCACTTTGTTGGGAAAAGATGAAAAAAAAAAAACAACTTCCAAAGTTCTCCATATTCTCCCTGCTCAATGACATGGGTCATCTATTGTAAGCAATGCTGCTTCAAACACAGCCTGAACTAGTTTTTTTTCCCCCCCACACAAGCCAATTTCTCCACCCAGTATACATTAGATAATTATGAATCTTTTTGCATGTCAGCCAACCACAAACAGTTTATCATATATGACTCAATCCCTGAAAAACTGAGTCTTTTAAAATAAGCAACCCACATTAAAGCCTGAAACCTCAAAGCATCTTGCGAAGTGATCAACTAGAAAAAAAGTGATTAAGGTAAACAGGTTTACATTTTTAAAAGAAAACAATATTAAAAACCCTCATGTTACAGACACCCTATACACTACACTGATTGGACACTATCCATACTATAAATTGAAAGTCCTCTGCATGATTGCTTCAAGACAGACAGCACACATGCATACCTCCTCCTTATCTGTAGGCAAGCAGCTTACTCACCTATGCACTCTAGGGTGCTCGCATTAGCATTGTCATGATTTTGCTGTAAAATTGCTGGAAGGTTAAAGGAAACACACTGAGTAATTTGAAGGAGTTGAAAAACACTCCTTTATGAAAATTTGGAACTAAAGTCACATCTTTCCAGACCTGTTTACAAATGCCTTTTTCTAGGCCTTGATATATGTAGATATTTTTTAAAGTTTCATTCAAAGAGTACTCTTATTTTTAAAGAGTTTTAAAACAAAAGTTATTAGAGAGATTATTCATCATTCAAATTCTATATATCCCATGATATAAAACAAAATTAGACCCCCAACCTACAAACACATGCATGAATAATCCTATTGAGTTTATGGATAAGGAAAGTAAATGAAGTCTCTGTTCACCAGAGGTTCCCTCAGAAACTCAGAAGGTGCAAAAGGGAAAACAGAATTATAACATTTTCTACATGAAATACTATGCTTAAAATTTTTAAAGTCAAAACTCTATCATCAGCTATTTCCCAAAAGATCATGCAGGAAGAGGAGCAGGAGAGACTTGCAGAACATGGTGCCTGCCTTATGGAAATCCAAGCTTTTCAGAAGAAAGGTTTCTGGTCTGTCTTGATAAATGAGGTCACAGACCTTCTTAAGAAGGAGGTGTTTATTAAACAAAGCTGCTACAACTGCAGACACATCTAGCCTTTCACAAACTTTCAGCTTGAATTCTAGCTTTGTCTCCCTTGTTTACCAAGTAGCACATCCTATTTGGTATGGTATACAGCACATAGAGACATAGTAGGGTGACCAGATAGCAAGTGTGAAAAATCGGGACAGGGGGGTAGGGGGTAATAGGAGCCTATAAGAAAAAGCCCCAAAAATTGGGACATCTGGTCACTTTAAGGGTATGGCTATACTACAAAATTAGGTTGATTTTACAGAAGTCGATTTTTAGAAATCAGTTTTATACAGTCAATTGTGTATGTTCCCACTAAGCGCATTAAGTCAGCAGAGTGCATCCTCACTACCATGGCTAGTATCGACTCACGGAGCAGTGCACTATCCCACAGTTCCTGCAGTCTCCGCTACCCATTGGAATTCTGGGTTAAGCTCCCAATGCCTGATGGGGCAAAAACATTGTCACGGGTAGTTTTGTGTACATGTTGTCAGTCTCCCCTCCCTCTGTGAAAGCAACTGCAGACAATCATTTCACGCCTTTTTTTCTGGATTACCTATGCAGATGCCATAGCACAGCAAGTATGGAGCCCACTCAGCTCATCGCTGCTGTTACAAGCATTGTAAATACCTTGCGCATTATACTGCAGTATGTGCAGGACCTGGCTAAGAGACGGCAGCATGAGGACGATTGTGAGGAGGACATTCCTGAAAGCATGGGATATGGCAATTGGGACATCACAGTGGCAGTGAGGCTGGATGATACAGTGGAACACTGATTCTGGGTCCGGCAAACAAGCACAGATTGGTGAGACCGCATAGTGTTGCCAGTATGGGATGATTCCCAGTGGCTGCAAAACTTTCGCATGTGTAAGGCCACTTTCCTGGAACTCTGTGAGTTGCTTTCCCCCACCCCGTAGCACAGAAATACAAAGATGAGAGTTACCCTGACAGTGGAGAAGCAAGTGGCAATAGCCCTGCAGAAGCTTGCAATGCCTGACTGCTACCAGTCAATTGGGAATCAATTTGGAGTGGGCAAATCTACTGTGGGGACTGCTGTGATTCAAGTAGCCAATGCAATCACTGACGTTCTGCTATCAAGGGTAGTGACTCTGGGAAATGTGCAGGTCATAGTGGACGGCTTTGCTGCAATGGGTTTCCCTAACTGTGATGGGGCAATAGACGGAACGCATATCCCTATCGTGGCACCGGACCACTTTGCCAACCAGTACATAAACCTCAAGGGGTACTTCTCAATGGTGCTGCAAGGGGGAGGGATAGCTCAGTGGTTTGAGCACTGGTCTGCTAAACCCAGGGTTGTGAGTTCAATCCTTGAGGGGACCACTTAAGGATCTGCAGCAAAATCAGTACTTGGTCCTGCTAGTGAAGGCAGGGGGCTGGACTTGATGACCTTTCAGGGTCCCTTCCAGTTCTATGGGATAGGTATATCTCCACTGATGGATCATAAGGAATGTTTCACCGACATCAACATGAGATGGCCGAGAAAGGTGCATGATGCTCGCATCTTTAGGAACTCCGGGCTGTTTGACCAGCTGCAAGAAGGGAATTACTTCCCAGACTACTGTTGGAGATGTTGAAATGCCAATAGTTATCCTTGGAGACCCAGCCTTCCCATGGCTCATGAAGTCATACACAGGCAGCCTGGACAGTAGTAAGGAGCAGTTCAACTATAGGCTGAGCAAGTGCAGAATGGTGGTAGAACGCACCTTTGGATGTTTAAAAGCTCGCTGGCACTGTTTGCTGACTAGGTTTGACCTCAGCGCAACCAATATTCCCATTGTTATTACTGCTTGCTGTGTGCTCCATAATATCTGTGAGAGTAAGGGGGAAATGTTTATGGTGGGGTGGGAGGTTGAAGCAAATCACTTGGCTGCCAATTTCGAACAGCCAGACACCAGGTCAATTAGAAAAGCACAAGTAGATGCGCTGCACATCAAGAGGCTTTGAAAACCAGTTTCATGACTGGTCAGGCTATGGTGTGACAGTTGTGTTCATTTCTCCTTGATGCAAACCTGCCCCCTTTGTTGATTTTAATTCCCTGTAAGTCAACCACCCTCCCCACTTTGATCACAGCTGGCAAAGGAAATAAAGTCACTATTGTTTTGAAACCATACATTCTTTCTTTATTAATTAAAAAAAGGGAGATAACTGATAAGGTATTCCAGGTGGGGTAAGGCGGGGTGAGGGAGGAGGGGAGGACAAGGCTACATTGCTTATTGTAGCCACACTACAATCAAAACTGTTTGAATGACAGCCTTCTGTTGCTTGGGCCATCCTCTGGAGTGGAGTGGCTGGGTGCCCGGAGCCTCACATCCCCCACATTCTTGGGCATCTGGGTGAGAAGGATATGGAACTTGGGGAGGAGGGCAGGAAGTTGTACAGTAGATGCAGCAGCAGTCAGTGCTCTTGTTGGCTTTCCTGCAACTCCACCAGACACCTGAGCATGTCTATTTGCTCCCCTATTAGCCTCAGCATTGCATCCTGCCTCTTCTCATCATGCTCACTTCATGCTTTTCTGGACTCTGCCACTGAATGTCTCCATGCATTCAGCTGTGCCCAATCAGTGTGGGAGGACTGCATGAGCTTGGAAAACATGTCATTGCGAGTGCAGTTTTTTCACCTTCTAATCTGCAATAACCTCAGGGATGGAGATGATAGGGGGAGCATAGAAACATTTGCACCTGAAGGGAGATAAAAAGAGAGAGGAAAATTTAAGATGATACATTTCTGAGAACAAAAGGGAGACACTTTCACAGTGACTCAAGCAATTCACAGCAGATAGCACATGTGCTTTTGGTACAAGGCGCATTTTGCCTTTTATATTGAGCGCCTGCTGGTATGGTGACATCACACACATCTAGGCAACAGAATTCAGTTTCCAGGCAGCCATGGTAAGCCAAAGGGTACACGGGTTTGGCTTCTAATGCCTTCATAACATGTGGCAACATTTTCAAATTGCAGCGCCCTCCTTTCCTATAGCAAGCAATGCCAGTTGGGTTTGCCATTTAAAAGGAGGGGCTGCGGTTTTCGGGTGAATGTGCAGCACACACCTCCCCCACCCCTCCATGTGGCTATTTGGGATAATCCCTTCACCCCTCCCCCCCACCGCGTGGCTATTCTCAGGGATCATCTCTTTTAGCCTAGCGCAAACAGCCCAGCATGAACAGGGTCCTTTTACTGTTCCCTTACAAAAATTCTCCTATTTCAACCAGGTGACCATGAATCATATCACTCTCCTGAGGCTAACACAGAAAGATATAGACCGAATGTTGCTTGAATGCGACCAGAACCCAGGACCATTCACTGTCTTGCTTTGTGCTGCAGTGATTCCAGACTACTTGCTACTGGCTTGGCATGGTAAAGTGTCCTACCATGGAGGATGAAATAAGACAGTCCTGCCCAGAAACCTTCTGCAAAGGCTTTCAGAGTACTCCAGGAGAGCTTCATGGAAATGTCCCTGGAGGATTCCCGCTCCATCCCCAGACACGTTAACAGACTTTTCCAGTGGCTGTACTGGCCGCGAATGCATCCCAAGTCTTCAGGGTAAATCGAACATTAAACACAATTGCTTTTAAACCCTGTACTGTAGTTACAAATGTGCACTCACCAGAGATGCCTTCTTCGCCTTCAGGGTCGGGGATTGCATCTTGGGAGGGTATTGGCTCCAGGGTGATGAAAAGGTCCTAGGCTGCCAGGGAGAACAGATTCTCTGCTTGCCTGCTGCGCATTCTCCTCCTCTTCCTCATCCACAAAATCCTTCTCCGTGTAGCGTGAGACTCCCCCCCCTTGCACGTGTCCAAAGACAGTGATGGGATAGTGGTAGGGTCCCCCCTCGAATGCCATGCAACTGATCATAGAAGCGGCATGTAGGGGCTCTGACCCAGAGCGACTGTTTGCCTCCTGTGTATTTCGGTATGCTTGCCTGAGCTCCTTGACTTTCATTTGGCATTGCTATGTGTCCCTGTTGTAGCCTCTGTCTATCATGCCGTGTGCGATTTTGGAATCAACAGCAAAACTTCCATCGACTTCAGTGGTACAGGATTAGGCATTAGGGCTTAATCCTGCAAGGTCCTGAGCAATCTGTTCCTGATCCAGCAAAACACTTAAGCATGCTTTCAGTATGTGAGTGCTCTTAGTAACTTATTCTTGTATCAAGCAGCATGGACTGCAATGGGACTACTCACATACCTGGAAGAATTTTGCTGGATCAGGACCAGATAATTATGTGCACCTTATAGGATTAATCAATATGCACTGGATGTGTTTATCCAATGTCAGCATATCAATCCATGCTGAGGAAGATTTTTATTTTTCTGGGGTTTATTTCAATACCTATTTACATGCATTTCTAATGCATTCTTCACTGTGCTATCTAATAGAGAGCTTAATCACTTTATATTCTGTATGATACACACAAATACATATCACAAAACTTTGTAAATAAGAAGTGGAAAGGAAATTCTAAGCTATAAGGCTCTGTCAACTTAATAAAAGTGCCAAAGACCCTGATTCAGCAAGGTATCTAAGCATATGCCTAACTTTAAGTGTGGGTAGTCCCACTGACTTCACTTCAGCTCTTCACATGCTTACATTATGCATGTACTTAATTACTTCCTGAATCAGGGTATAAATGCCAAAAATTGGTCACATTAAAGTCAATAGCAAAACTCCCACTGACTTGGAGAGGAGCAGAATTTGCCCTAAGCACTTTTTTAGTTTTATTTTCTCCTGTTCTTTACTGTGTTAAAAACTGGGTAACTGAAATCCATTTGAAAATATTGTTACTTTTTCTGGTTCTTTAATTATACTCTTTGCATGAGATTGGGATTCACGAAGCCTCATTGTCCATCTTTTTCACCTAATATCACCAGGGCCACCCAGGGAGGTCCACTGGAGCCGCGGGACCGGCAGGGCGCCCCCCGCGCAGCGAAATGTCTAGAGCCAGCCCTGTTCGGCGGCGGAGGGCCCTTCCGTTCCGGGACCCGCTGCCGAAGTGCCCCAAAGACCCACGGCAGGGGCCCCCCGCCGGTGAATTACTGCCGAAGCGCAGCTGGCTCTTCGGCGGTAATTCGGTGGCGGGGGGTCCCGCCGCGGGTCTTCAGAGCACTTTGGCGGCGAGTCCTGGAACGGAAGAGCCTCCCCACCACCAAATTACCGCCGAAGACCAGGTTGCACTTCAGCGGCAGGTCGCACTTCGGCAGTAATTAGCTAGCAGGGGGTCCTTCCGCCCCGGAGCGAAGGACCCCCCCCCCCGGAGAAGACCGGGAGCGGAAGAAGCTCCAGGGCCTGGCTCCGCAGGAGTTTTCCGGGCCCCCCAGAGCGAGTGAAGGACGCTGCTCCAGGGCCCCGAAAAACTCTCGTAGGGGACCCTGCAGAGCCCAGGGCCTGGGAAAAATTGCCCCTCTTGCCCCCCCCCCCCCCCGCAGCCCTGAATATCACAGGGTATTTTTCACTACCATGGAGATGAGAATGACAACTTGCATACTGTCTGGAGTGGACTGTTGCCATCATCTTACATACATATGTACGGTATTGAAGCAATAAGGAGCTTTATTTTTCTCTTTACAAAATGACTATTTCCTGCATTATTTTTGTGCAACATCAAGCCTGTAATAAGTAAAGATGAATAGCTGGTAGCTGTATTGAAATTAGCTCATTAATAACATGAACCCATTCATGAAGTGTTCTTTGATAAAAAAAATCAAAGAGCACTTCATGAACAGGCAATAAAAAAGGCAACTTACAACTCTCTTTATGAATATGACTCCCTACCATATGTCGGCATATCAGTTTTAACAAGAACACTGAGAATGTTCACTGGACTCTGTCATGGCAATATTGCTTGTATTAATTCAGTACTTATTATTTTTAAGCAGCCAAAACCAATAAGCCAGTCTGTACATGAAAAGGTAATCAAAGTATCTGATCAAATGCTTTCCAAATTGTGCTAAGTAGCTTGCTCTCACTTTGCATTGTGAAAGCTTATCTGAAGTACTGACCATCCGAGCTTTTTCCTACTCAAAACATAAAACAACTGATGTCAGCCAGAATCCTGTCAGTTTTGAATTGCTTTCAATAGCTACAGACACAATAAGTATTTGTTTTGCACCAGCCTAATCCAAAGTACAGAAAATACTGATGTAATTTTTAGGGCTCTGAAGCAATTAAAAAAATTAATCGTGATTAATTGCACTGTTAAACAATAATAGAATATCATTTATTTAAATATTTTTCAATGTTTTCTACATTTTCAAATATATTGATTTCAATTACAACACAGAATACAAAGTGTACAGTGCTCATTTTATATTTATTTTTATTACAAATATTTGCACTGTAAAAAACAAACAAAAGAAATAATACATTTCAAGTCATCTAATACAAGTACTGTAGTGCAATCTCTCTATAGTGAAAGTTGAACTTACCAATGTAGAATTATGTACAAAAAATAATCACATTCAAAAATAAAAATGTAAAACTTTAGAACCTACAAGTCTACTTAGTTCTACTTCAGCCAATTGCTCAGACAAACAAGTTTGGTTACCATTTGCAGGAGATAATGCTGCCCATGTCTTGTTTACAGTGTCACCTGAAAGTGAGAACAGGCATTCTCATGACACTGTTGCAGCCAGCGTCACAAGATATTTACGTGCGAGATGCACTAATGATTCATATGTCCCTTCATGGTTCAACCACCATTCCAGAAGACATGCATCCATGCAGATGACAGGTTCTGCTCAATAACTATCTAAAGCAGAGCAGACCAACGCATGTTCATTTTCATCACCTGAGTCAGATGCCACCACCAGCAGGTTGATTTTCTTTTTTTGGTGATTTGGGTTTTGTAGTTTCTGCATCAGGGTGTTGCTCTTTTAAGACTTCTGAAAGCATTCTCCACACCTCATCCCTCTTAGATTTTGGAAGGCACTTCAGATTCTTAAATCTTGGGTCAAGTGCTGTATCTATCCTTATAAATCTCACGTTGGTACCTTCTTTGTGTTTTGTCAAATCTGCTGTGAATGTGTTCTTAAAACAAACATGCTGGGTCATCATCTGAGACTGTTATAACATGAAATATATGGCAGAATGCAGGTAAAACAGAACAGAAGAATTCTCCCCCAAGATGTTCAGTCACAAATTTAATTAACACATTTTTTAAGGAGCAGCATCAGCATGGAAGCATGTCCTCTGGAATAGTGGACAAAGCATGAAGGGGCATATGAACATTTAGCATACCTGGCATGTAAATACTTTGCCAAGCTGGCTACAAAAGTGCCATGCAAACGCCTGTACTCACTTTCAGGTGACATTGTAAATAAGAAACAATCAGCAATATCTCCCGTAAATGTAAACAAACTTTTGTCTTAGCAATTGGCTGAACAAGAAGTAGGACTGAGTGGACTTGTAGGCTCTAAAGTTTACATTGTTTTGTTTGAGTGCAGTTATTGGACAAAAATAATCTACATTTGTAAGTTACACTTTCACAATAGATTGCTCTACTGTTATACCAATAAAAACTAGCAGGATCTTATTAAAGGGGACAAGACATTTGTCACATTTATTGTAAATACCATAATAAAATAAAAGATAACAGCAAACAACATTGTTTGGCTACTTATTCCTATGATTACTAAATCTAAATAAGTAATCATAGGAATAAGTAGCCAAACAACGTTGTTTGCTGTTATCTTTTATTTTATTATGGTATTTACAATAAATGTGACAAATGTCTTGTCCCCTTTAATAAGATCCTGCTAGTTTTTATTGGTATAACATATACAAGTACTTGTATAAGGTGAATTGAAAAATACTATTTCTTTTATTAATCATTTTATAATGCAAATATTTATAATAAAAAATAATATAAATTGATCATTGTCTACTTTGTATTCTGTTTTGTAACATAAATCTATATATTTGAACAAATGTAGAAAAATGTCCAAAAATATTTAATAAATTTCGATTGGTATTCTATTGTTTAACAGTGCGATTAATCGCAATTAATTTTTTTGAGTTAACCGTGTGAGTTAAGTGTGATTAATTAACAGCCCTAGTAACTTTAGAAGACAATAAAAATCTTATACTTTGATACATTTATGTGCAAAGTTTTGTATCCTTCATCTGAGAAAGAAAAAATAAATTGAGAGTCAAAGCCAAGCTATGCTCAATGATGGTATGAAGTGCTTACAAGTTTAAACATAAGGATTTCCATGGAAATAAATAAAAAAGAAGAAGATCCACACAGGAAGCCTGAAAACTGGACAGACCCATCTCCAAAATAATGGAACAGAATCTATTTCACTAAACTGAATAAGATAGTCTAAGTGGAGAAACAAGGTGGGCAAGGCAATATCTATCAGTGGACCAACTTCTGTTGGTGAAAGAGACAAGCTTTTGAGCTACACAGAACTCATCCTCAGGTCTGGCAAAGGCACTCAATATGTCACAGCTAAATACGAAGTCCAAAAGATAATTTAACTTAAGTAGTTAGCACATATTCTAAGAACCCATTCAAGGAGAAGCCAGTCAACAATCCTGTAGTTATAGTGCAAAAAGTGAGGTTAGTAGGTTACAGATTGTTGAAATAAGTTATAAATTGAGTGCCTTTATTAAGACCATGAGATTTAGTGTCTAACAAAGTTATAAATTCATTTGAAAGTATAGTGATTGTCTGGTTTCACTCATATTTAGCATACTGGATGAGGTACTTCACATGTGATAGGCACAACTTCAATAACTGCCATCTATCCATTAAACTCTCTCAGGAATTCTCCCACATTAGCATCAACTTCCTGAACACCATGATCAGCTTCAACAATGGTATCCTACAGACAGCTACATATAAGAAACCACGGCTCACCACACTTACCTTCACAGATTCAGTAACCACTTCAAACACACCAAGAAATCTGTTTTTTTACAGTCAGGCACTCAGATACCACAGATATGCTCTCAGGAGAAAATCTGCAGTACACACTTAAACACACTCAAAACCACCTTCACCAGACAGAGAAATAGATCTCCTCATGGTACAGGCCACCCAAATACCCTGAGAGAACCTGCTTCAATACAGAAATAAAACACCCCTTGTTGTTACCTACCACTCCACACTGGAATCCATATGGCAAATCAAACAATTACTACCCATACTTGATGGGGACCCATCCTGAAAGAGAAGATTACTCACCCTGTGCAGTAACTGAAGTTCTTCTAGATGGTTATCCCTATGGGTGCCATCACCAACTACAACTCTCACCGGGAACCTGCACGCACTCCACTCGAGCACTCTCTGCGTCAATAGCCTTCCTCAACAGTGTGCCCATTATGGACATCTGCAAAGCAACAACCTGTGTGTCAGCGCACACATTCACAGAGCACTGCAGCAGAGAGCAATACTCATCATCAGATGCTCTACTTCGACTTAACATTTTATCATCTGCCACAACTGCAACTCTAAAGCCCCTTCCCTCCACTGAGGGGCACTCCTCTACAGCCACCTAAAATGGAGTGCCCACAGGGACACTCCTTGAAGAAGAAAAGAAGGTTACTCCCCTTGTGCAGTAACTGAGGTTCTTTGAGATGGTTGTTCCTGTGATGCGCCTCTACTTTGGAGTTCACACCAAATACCTTTAGGTAGAGATGCAACCAGGGGGTGAGGGGTGGGGTTGTCACACAGCACTATGTAACTGCCAGAGGCAGCATGACATGGTGACAGTGCATGTTTGATCCAACCAGGCACTACTACTGAAATTCTCCGATCGCAGGTGCACGAATGTAGATTCACCTAAAGTGGAGCACCCACAGGGACACTCCTCAAAGAAGAATAAAACTTTCTTGAACCTTCTCTTCTTGCCTTCAAACAATCCCCCAACCTCATCATCAGAAGCAAGATCCACACAGACCAGGATACACCAACTCAAAGGAGCATCAGAGACTGCCAGAACAATAGATGCAAAGCCTGCCGATATATCTCCACTGCTACAATAATCAATAACTCCCACAATAACCTTTCAAGATCCATGGGTCCTGCACATGCCTATTAAAACATGTGGCATCCCTTAGCCAATGCACTAAATGCCCTAATAACTATGTGGGTAAAACCAGACAGACAATCACAGTGATCTTGAATGAATTCACATGGGAAAATAATAAAAGAAAGACACCATATCACCTGAGGATGAACACTTTTCACAAAGCAATCACTCTATATCTGACCTATCAGTCTTCATCCTCAAAAGGAAACTCGCCCAATACTTTCAGAAGACAAGCCTGGGAGCTTAAATTAATAACTTTGCTAGACACTAACAATCATGGTCTAATAAAGACACTGAGATTATGGTTTATTATTACAACAATCTGTAACCCACTAACCTAATTTTTTCTCCTATGACTTAATGGGCCACTTCACCTTCAATGGTCCCTTGTATGTGCTAATTACTTATGTTAAACTATCTGTGTGACCTTGTATTTAGCTATGACACTGAGTATCTTTCCCAGACCTGAGGAACAGTTGGTCCAATAAGAGATTACCTCACCCATATTGTCTCTAAAATCCTGGTAACAATACGACTACCACATTGCATAAGATTGTCTAACATTTATTAATGGTAGTAATACTGACTACTGTAATAACTGGATGGAATGTATCCTATTTTATGTATCCTGGAGGCTTGAGGAGAGATGAACCCTACAGAATGTGAGGCAGAGTTTGGGAGGTGAGGTCTCTTCCTCTCTTGTACATACACTCACTCTCTCTCTCTCTCTCACACACACACACACACACACACATACACTCACTCATTCACTCTTCTGGCAGATTAAAGGGAAAACACCAGAAAAGCAGGCTCAGTGCATCCAGCTCAAGCAGGTGGGAGCAGGAGGGCTCAGGACTGACTTGAGTCTGCTTATTTCTGCCAGTTATCTTTCTTATCTTTGCGGAGGGACCTACTTCCTTCTTGCTTCACATCTTCCATGGACAGGAACTTTTCCTAGCCTCTTCTGTGACTATCTATCTCCTAAGTAGCACCTGTATTAAGCAACTGTGGGCTGCTTCAGAGGGAGAGACCAGGCCAGGGCAATTTATCAAGTGATCCACCCTTGACATCCAGTCCCAGCTTCTAGCAATCAGAAGTGTAGGGACACCCAAAGCATGCATCAAAACAGTGCATTTTAATGCACTCTGCCTTGCAAAGTTTATTCCTATTTCTAGTCCTGATTGTTCCCTAGCCTGCTGCTAACTTTATAAAAGTTGGGCTCTAGCAGAGAAATTCACTTCAAAAAGAGGTGTACCAACCAATACGTTAAGATACTGAAACTATAATAGTTCTCTAGTGAGAAGCTCAGAGCAAGAGAAACAAAACAAGCCCCTAATTGCTTTAAGAAACCTACAGGAAAGGGGTGAGGGGGAGACTCTCCCATTAAAACGAAAAAGATTTATAAAAAGAAAAAACTGAGGAAACTATTAAATAGTTTCCTTTTGTTAACAACCAGACTATACAGACACCCCCCTGGGTTATGCAAATCCGCACTTATGGAAAAAGTTCTGTAAGCTAGAAATAGGAGGTTTGGGGGGGGGGGTTGTTGTTGGTGGTTTGTTTTTGTTTTTAATTAATATTGACTATGTATAGTTATGAATATTGACAAATGTAGTTACATCTGGTTAGTATCCACTAGACAAGATGCTTTCAGACTAGATAATGGGTAGGGAAGGGCCTATTCAGGGCAATGGACCCTTAGGAAAAAACAACAGGCCTTAGGAGAAACTTATCTCCCACCTGGGGAGCCTTCCAGAGATCACTACAGACAGCTTCCGAGTAATGGCTACTATGACTCTACAAGGATATGTCTCTAGACTCCATCTTGGGATGTCAGTATTTTTCCACTGATTGGTCCGGGAACCAAGCTTTGGGAACAAAGTGTTCCCACCATATGCAAAAGCTAGATAAGGCAAGGAGTGACATCACCTGGTGTTCTTCACTCCTCACCCAAGAGGACTCCTGAAAATACCTGAGGAACAAAGACTGAACTGGGGAAAGTGCTGGACCCAGGCTAAAGGGATTTCTAGTCGGTGAATGGAACAGCTGGGTATTCCAAGCTGTAAAACAAGTGCAGATTGCCCCTTCAGAATCTGAAGCCTGCTTGTATCATCTCTTTGGATATGAATTAGCAGATTCTCACCCTATTTAGTATATTAAGCTTAGCTTGCGTTTTTTTGTTTATTTACTAGGTAATCTGCTTTGATCTGTTTGCTACCACTTATAATCACTTAAAATCTCTTTTGTAGTTAATAAACTTGTTTTTGCTTTATCGAAAACAATGAGTTGGATGAAGTGTATGGGAATCTTAGCTGAGGGGCAGAGGGCTGTTGCATATTCCTCCTCACATTGAGGGAGGGGGCAAATTTTATGAGCTTATGCTGTGCAGTTCCCTGTGCAGTACAAGATGGCATAATGTTGGGTTTATACTCCAGAGGGGGTACCTGCCTGAGGAGCTGGGAGTTGCCTTAGCTGTAGCCTTCCTATGCAGGGGCTGGTCAGAAAACCTGCATGTAACTTCAGCTGGGTGTATCCCTACCTGTATATATGCTGGTGAAAGTGCAGTCTGGAAGGTTTTGCAGCTTTTCACAGTAGTACAGTGTGAGAGGGAGCCCAGGCTGGTGGTCAGGGGGCTCAGTGATACCTCCGTTCCAGCAGCATCCCAGAGGGAACCCATCACAGTTCATATACTCAATTCATTTATTATAATATTACTATTATTTATATTTTGCTATCACCCACATTGTGCTAGGCACTCTCTAAATATATAAGAAGGAGACAATACCCAATTAAAAACATTTTCAGCAATAAAGAAGTGGATGGTGACTTGGGGGGCAGGCAGGACAAGGATATACCACAGAAGCAGAGCAATTAGAGTGATACCTGACACACATTATTATTTCCTGTGTTTTGGTGTTTGCGGGTGGCTGGGGGGTTGATTTTTATATGCATAAACTATCAAACTGCTTTTCTATCTAGTGAGTATTAGCTGGCTAATTTCTTGTAGGCATCAAGGCAGAAATGGATTTCAAGGAGAGACTGCATTGGTCCGATACAAGAGAGCGGACAAATGCCAATGGTGAAATATTTATTCTAATTTCATACTGTATGTGCCTACTTAGAGATCAGCACCACTTCCCCAGCCAATGGTGAATCAAAGATTTATACCTCTGCTGCATCTCTTTCAACATGAGGAATCTCCAACAGGTTACTTACTATGTCAGAAAGGTTGGGGAATGTGCTTTGTTGAAAGTAACATAACTGTTTGCATGAACATTCTCTACACATAAAGAGAAAGCCAAGACCCTCTGGTGCTTTCCTTGTGAAGCCAATCTGGAGCCAGATACACTAACATTCTTCAATACATTTCCATTTATGTACAGGAAAATGAGGAATAATCCTCCTGGTGTTTAGAATTACACAGGAAAAAGCTGATGTGAACCTCTCATAATAGAGTCAAAACAGAGCAGTAAGTAGCTGATGGAGAATGAACTAATTAATGGTAGAAAATAAATCAATTTATGCATGTCTGAATATCACTGACATCACAGCAGAATTTTCTAAAGCTTTCATGATCCATCATTAGTGATGCTATGGAATGAAATTTCCTGAAATCCTATTCATGGTTTTTTATTCCTATTCTGGATTATTGAAAACTACAATTTTGTAAGAACTCAGCTTTTAAAAATAAAGCTGTTTTGCACCTTTGCAAGGATTCTTTAATAAAACAAAATGACAAGACTTTCTGAAAAATGAAAATTTAGCTGGGCTTGCAGCTTTTTCCATTCTAGCACTTAGGAGTAAAAGATATCCATCTAGACTTTATCAATTTGTCTCCCAAGACCACCGATGCCACCATTTCACTGGAGCAAGTCAGAAAAAGGTACCTTTTACATTACTTACACTCTCCATTATGAATTAATGTCCAAAATGTATGTTAAAACCAAGATAAAAAATAAGGCAGACATGATCCATCACAGAAGTGAAATAACACAACAGCAGCCATCAGCAGGACATCTGTCTGCTGTACTGCAAAAAGCAGCTATGGAAGCCTCCAGACAACATGAAGATTGAAAGCGTCAATACAGTTTGATGGAAAAACACATATTTAATCATGTATGCAGTCTGCAAAGTGAATTTCTGTTTAAATTAAGTTTTCAAATGTTAAATGAAATAATAAAATCACTATCTAAAACAGTGAAGTAGCATGGTTTCAGGGCATTTTCTGTTTATTCTGAGTGATGAATAATTATGGTGAAAAACACAAGTGAGTCTAACTATAGCTAGGATGTTTGAAGCCTTTAAAACATGCATGTGCACACGTGCATACATGCACACGAACACTAACACGCACTCACCCCAGTGACAGCGGAAAACAGGAGTTACTCAGTAATGAAACCTGTACCACCATTAACTGAAAGCGGGCAGATAACAAAGACATCAAGTTGGGGGCAGAAAAACAACAATTTCGGCAAAAAAAAAAAAAAAAGACAGAGCAGGACAGTAGGTCATGACATTAGATGCAGCAGCAAATGTTTAACCACAGTATTGGTGCATGCCCAAAGTCTTAACTATAAAGATAAACAAGAGCAAGGTAACAATGGAGAGAGATGGACAGAGAGGGGGAGAGAGAGAGAGAAGATGCTAGTTAAGAACTACTAAGAAGAGCTGCTGTCCAAATCATTCCCCCCAGACAACCTGTGGACATCTAGCCATCGCAAGTGGGATGCTGCTCATTCAACATCACCTCTGATTGTATGTAATTGTAATTCAGTGTGCTTCTAATTATGGCAATAAAGATTTTTGTGTTAATAAAAGGCATTTTGTGTTTGAACTGTTTGTCTCAACAACTTATTAGATGGAAGTGCCGTGTCCTTGGGGAATTCCTGAGACCACCCTTGCATAGTGAAATCCTTGGAAGGGTAATAGCAGCCTTTCTGGTTATGGTCTCACCAGAAAATCCACTACAGTAAACAAAGTTACTTTTTCTTTTTCATTGCACATTCTTAGTTATATTAAATAGGCAAAGTATTCGTTGATCTTCTCTTTTAATCACAAAGTCCTTGAGGAACTATCAATTTTACCTGAGAAGTCTTATTATTTAAATATTTTCTAATTATTTTCAGTATTTTTGTCACTATACAGTCTGTTTATCCCATTATGCTTTGTCAATGTGAGTATTATTGTTTTCCAGGAGAATGCAAGCAGACAAGTGATGCACATGTTTATGAATTTTTAATTTAAAGGCTGTTCTAATGCACACGTGTGTTACAAGAGGGCCAAACACTCATTTGCAAACTGGACTCTTGCTCCCCAGGCAAGCAGAAAAATCATATAACAAAAGATGATTCACTTAGATTTTCAAGATGTACTTTAAAACTCAACAATACGCCTTATGGATTCCCTTGTTGACAAAAATAGCCCTACTGCTTATTGAAATGATCTTTTTTTTTTACTGTGTGAGAAGTAAGAGACATTACAGATAACCAATGTTGGGGGAAAGAATCTCAAACAAGCGTTTCATTATCCAAGCTAATATAAAGTCACAAAAACAAAGAACCACTCTATACTGAAGTTTTCACATATCAAACCACAAGGAGAATTATTTTTAATAAAGAATGTGCACTAAAGCACTCAATAACAATGTCGTCCTTATCCAGCTAATATTAAAGTTTCCCTTCTTTTAAATATAAAAATACATTTATTTTCAGACTATCCATTTAAAATCTTCTCGCCAAGAAGATGGGGACTGTACATTGTAATGAAAAACATTTTTTTGTCTTATGATGACTTTTTTGCATGATGATTAATACTATTAGAAGAGATGTTATATACTTCAGCGCAACTTTCTGAGATACTGTTCATGACATTTCTCTGGAGATGTATACACCCAAAAGGATATGAGAAGTTGACTATTATTGATGGGTTTTTTTAACAACATGATTAAAGATCAGCCATAATATATACCCTTACAAAACCCTCTCACTACTGAACAATTAACAAGACAAGACAGAAGAGAAACAGATACAGAGAGTAAGAGAGAAAAATGATGGGAGAAGGGGAAATATAAAGAGCAGAAGATTGAGAGAGATAAAGTACAGGAAAAAGCAGAAAAATGGGGATTAATATTTTGAAAAGAGTATTTGCATGGAAAAAGTTATTACATGATGAAGTTTTCAATCGGTTACATATTGCTCGTATAACTCAAAAACACATACTCTCCACTTCTCATGAGAACATGCGATCTGCCATTAAATACAAAGATAAAATCACCTGTACGGTCACAACATTTTTGTCTTTGATTCCAGAGTCAACCAGTATCTACATATGAATTTTATTGCTTATGTTTCTGTTTTCATTTTTAAATGGACATCAGTAGCAGAAGCGGCTCACTAATTCAGGAGTATGCACAAATGAGTCCTGCACTTAGGATGGAAGAATCCCATACACTGCTACAGACCAGAGACCGAGTTGCTAGGCAGCAGTTCTGCAGAAAAGGACCTAGGGGTTACAGTGGATGAGAAGCTGGATATGAGTCAGCAGTGTGCCCTTGTTGCCAAGACGGCTAATGGCATTTGGGGCTGTAAAAGTAGGAGCATTGCCAGTAGATCAAGGGACATGATCATTCCCTCTATTCGGCATTGGTGAGGTCTTATCTGGAGTATTGTGTCCAGTTTTGGGCCCCACACTACAAAAAGGATGTGGAAAAATTGGAAAGAGTCCAGCGGAGGGCAACAAAAATGATTAGGGGGCTGGAGCACATGACTTATGAGAAGAGGCTCAGGGAACTAGGATTATTTAGTCTGCAGAAGAGAAGAATGAAGGGGGATTTGATAGCTGCTTTCAACTACCTGAAAGGGGATTCCAAAGAGGATGGATCTAGACCAGGGATCGGCACCTTTGGCACGCAGCCCGCCAAGGTAAGCACTCTGGCGGGCCAGGTTGGTTTATTTACCTGCTGCATCCACAGGTTCGGCTGATCACGGCTACCAGTGGTTGCGGTTCGCTGCTCCAGACCAATGGGGGCAGCGGGAAGCAGCGGCCAGCACATCCTTTAACCCTGCACTGCTTCCCGCCACCCCCATTGGCCTGGAATGGGGGACCGTGGCCAGTGGCAGCTGCAATTGGCGAACCTGTGGATGCGGCAGGTAAACAAACCGGCCCAGCCCTCCAGGGTCCTTACCCTGGCAGGCCATGTGCCAAAGGTTGCGGATCCCTGATCTAGACTGTTCTCAGTAGTAGCAGATGACAGAACATGGAGTAATGGTCTCAAGTTGCAGTGGAGGAGGATTAGGTTGATATTAGGAAAAACTTTTTCACTACGAGTGTGGTGAAGCACTGGAATGGGTTACCGAGGGAGGTGGTGGAATCTTCCTTAGAGGTTTTTAAGGTCAGGCTTGACAAAGCCCTGGCTGGGATCATTTAGTTGGGGGATTGGTTTTGCTTTGAGCAGAGGGTTGGGCTAGATGACCTCCTGAAATTTTATAAGTGGAAGTTACAGAGTTTCCTTGCAGGCAGAAGGACACAAAACAAATCTCAATAAAAGATTTAAAAATCCTACAACATTTCTGAAATAGTTTTTCCTGTAAAATGTTATTTACAAATACCACCAGCTGGTATACTGTGGTATAGGACTGTGTAATGGGGTGTTCACCCCACACTTGCCCTCAAAGGGTTAATGTAGGCCAAAGAGGGGGACAATTAACCAGCCAGGCCACAGCTGAGAGGAATCAGGTGGCTAAGCAATCCAGTGACTCAATGAGGGAGCCCAGTTGAGGAGGAATCCAGCTGGACTGGGGTTATGAAGACAAGAAATTGGCAGCAATGGGGCCGCAAGGAAATAAGCTACAGTCACTTCCCAGGATGAGGGAGGTGTGTTTGGGGCTACAGAGGCAAGTTACACCCTATAGTTACACCCTGGGATGAGGGAGTTGAGAGGCTGACAAACCCAGAGGGGTGGGGGAGAGCCAGAAGGTAAGGAAAGGGCTCAGGGAAAGGCAATAAGGTCCAGGAAAGAACAGACCTTGGCTGCTGACTAGAGGGTCCCTGAGCTGGAACCCAGAATAAAGAGTGGGCCTGGGTTCCCCTGCCAGCCACTGAGGATAGTGTCACCATGGGGCAATGAACTGGAAGACTGCTTGGGACTGCTGGCAAGGAAAGACTTTGATACCCCAGATAGGGTGACCAGACAGCAAATGCGAAAAATTAGGACAGGGAGTGGAGGGTAATAGGAGCCTATATAAGAAAAAGACCCAAAAAAATCAGGACTGCCCTTATAAAATCAGGACATCTGGTCACCCTAACCCTGGAAGAGGAAAATGTGTATAGTGACCTGGCCAGAAGGCCCAGCCAAAATGAGGCTGCAGCACGTGCAGCGAGAAAGAAGCCGCACAGAGAGAAACAACAGGAGGGAGAGACCACCAGGAGAGGCATCAATTCTGAAAGGAGTTAATCCCTAGAGTGGCAAGAGGTGGCAAACCTTGCAGTGAGTACCCTACACCCCCCATGACAGCTTCTATTCAACTTATACACCTTGATAATTCTATCCCAGTTCAGGTAAGCGCTTTAGTATATCCTTAACTAAATAGTCTATCCTCTTACTCCTGGGGGAATTCTGTGCCACTGCACATGCAAAGAATTCAAGTCCCTCCGCATATTTCTTTGCTTCCCCACAGAAAATGATGGGGAAGTCATAAGAGTGGTCAGACACCCCTCTCTGGCAGTGCGGGTGCCTCATTTCCGGTGCCTGGAGCAGCCAGCGGAGAGGTAAATCACACAGGGGGGTGGGGGGACACGACAGGGACTGGGGATGCCTATGGGCATAGTTGGAGCGAGCATTGCCCCCTCCCCCAACAGAGGTGAGGCACAGAGGGGCATGTGGGGCCACATGCCACTGCCCTCCCAATTTCTGCAAGCCCAGAGCTACCTGCCAGCCCTGGCTCACTGACTCTGCAGCTGGATGTGGCCTCCTGGGTCCTAGAGCCACTCCTCTTCCCCATCTGTGTGTACTGGGCACCCTGTTTTCTATACAATGGTGAGGGCCTGTGGTGGGGCAGAGGAAATGGGGGAAGGGTTAGGGCTGAGGGGAAAAAGGCAGTGGGGAAGGAAGGGGCCATTGGGAAGGGGCCATGGAGAAGGAAAAGAAAAGGAGACAGGGGAATAGGAGGGGAAGTGGGAGCCTAGCATGCAGCATCCCTTCAGCAGCAGCTGAGGCTCCCGTTAAGCAGGCCCATCAAACCCCCATCACAACAAGCCCCATCCCCCTGAGCCTCAACCAGCTGAACTGGATCCCCACCCCCACTATCTTGACCCCTTGCTGAGCCCTCCACACCCAGACCCCCCCCCAGCCCCATCCTCCCACACCCGTCGCCCCCCAACACACAGTGAGCCCTAACCACCTTCACCTGGAATGCTCTGCAGAGTCCCATTTCCACTGCACCTGGAAATCCCAAATGAGCCCCTGTGCATCCAGATCCCCCACTGAGCTGCCCACACTCAGACTACCCCACAGAGAACTCTCTCACCCCACATCTGGATCCCCCCGCGCTAAGCCCCTCCACACTTGGACCCTGCTGGGCTGAGTCTGCCCACCCACACCTGGTGCACCTACCACAGAGGGGCAGGGCCTCAGGGTGTTTCTGGGGCAGACCTGACCCTTGCACTGGGTTGGGTGCAGCCTCACCACCGAGTCTCTGTCCTGGAAGGGTTAAGAGCTGCAGGGTGATCTCCCAACTCTGTACAGCCAGTGACCTGTTCTCCCCACTGCCATGCCAGAGCATCCACATTTATTGACTGACAAATAAAATAAGCAGATTTTTAAAATATTGTGCACAGAATTTTTATTTTTTTTTGCACAGAATTCCCTCAGGAGCAATCCTATATAGGTTCTTCTACTGCCTTCATCACAATAGTATCCAAGGGCCTTCCAGCAGTGTATTAAGCAATATGTTGTGTGTGGTTTGTGCTCTCTCATCCTCTCCACAGGGGAAGAAATGCATATGCAGTGTAGCATTTTGTTTTGGTTGTGTTGTTTGTGGTGTTTTTTGTACTTAACTGCTGTGCTGAATAGCAATATCTTTCCAGAATCATGGCACTCTTATGGGATTATACGAATATGTAAACATTAAGACTGCCACCTATGCATAATACAACCATTCTAAACTCATGCTGATCAGAACTTTACACCACCATTCATTTATCAACTGTGTGTGTGCATACATAAACACATAGCATTTTTAAACAAAATACTAAAACACTACAATGATTTAATTTATACCAATGCAGCATGCTAAGAATGTCCTTGAGTTTTATGGTGTGGGTATACCTTTGAATGTGAGCTTATTGCTCTGTCGCCAAGTTCTAACAAGGTACTTAAAGGACATCTGGTTTGTTTATATTTAGTTAGCTAGTGAAATTAGTCATACCACTGGAAGCAAGGTATGCTAGCTTTCTCTCTCTGCTGCTGCTCTCTAGTGAGCAAGTTGAAAATTAAATATAAAGTTCAAATGTCCATATATTGGTCTTTTTAATTTCAGGTTTTAAATTTTCAGTCTCTTGTCTATTTTTTTTTAAATCCTCAACTTCACAATAAAACATGAAAAAATGTGTCAGCACTATTTTTTGCAATTGCTGTTTCTGAATTTACCTTTCCATAACCTGCAACGTTTAGAATAGAAAACTGGAAAATGCATTACAAAACACACTGGAACAATCCTGCTCCTACCGAAGAAATGGACTAATTTACATCATTTTTTTCCAGGGCTCATGATCTCTAAGGTATGTGGTGTGGGGAGGGGATTTTTGGATTGTTTTTTTTGGTTTGAAGTGGTGGTTTTTGTTTGTTTTTAAATATAATCTGCTATGTACCACACTAAATGCACACATCAAAAGAATATTTCCCGTCACAAGGGACTACTCGTCCTCCTTCCTCACAATAACATGCTAGGAGAACAGACAGAACATTTTCAGGAATAACTATAGCAGCTTTGAATATTTTGGTATCAGTCAGAGACAGCAAAAGACGTTTTAGACTAACTACAGGGGAGAAATAACATCCAGGGCATCCTGTGAAGGTTACCATATTATCACTGTTTTCTCATCCTCTACCCCACTCTTAGCTCTTTCCCTGTATCTTTCTGAGGATTAAACAGATGGTAAACAACAACTAATGTCAGTATAACTCCCCATCTGGCTCATAGATGCGTTTTTGTATAGGCTCATCAGAATCCCTGTTTCATCCCAAATCTTCCAGACACAGGTTTATCTCCATACATTGCATTTATTAACTATGTAATGAAGATGATAACTTCAAATATTAAGTAGCAGCTCATTTGGAACATAATAATGATTTTTAACTAACCAAAATATCAGAAGTGGGAATAGACCCAAGCCTCCTCAGGAACAGCTCCCTCATTATTTTTTTTGTTTAGATATTTGCCCTTTTTAAAAAAAAATCCAGTGATTTGGCATTTTCAAACAAGTCATACAAACAAAAAATAAGTAAACAGCAAATGGCTGATCACAAAAAGGCAAATCATTAAAAAAAGTGTATAAAGACAAAGGCTTATCTGAGGTACAGCTTAACTTGCTACATGAGTTATCACTGCAAGATTCACAAAACCAAGACAGAGTGACAGGGCCAATTTTTTCTCTTCCTAATCAACAGCATTATGGCTGTGTCAGTCAAACATCATTTTGTTCTCCTGTCAACGTCCAAGTGTAGTAGTCAGAAAATTCACACCTTGGATGATTTAACCAAAGGGTTTAAGCACTGGAATCAGTGGAATCTCAGGAGGCTGCTAGGGACAAAAATACATCAGATTATGTGAAGAAATCTAAGGTAATGTGTTGAAGAGAGGACATATTGGCATCCAAGTGAGGGCCAAGAATGCCAGTGTCATGAACGATCATTAGTTCATCCAATCAGTGTCCTCAGACCTCAAATTTTCTAGGTATTTCTGAAAAACCAAACTGATAAATGTACACAAAGGCTGCAGTGAGGGATAAATCTGTTAGAACACTAGCTCTCTATCACATAAATGAACATAAGATAATTAGAATGGCAATACAAGAGCATGAAATTAAGGCTAAATCCTGGTGGAAACCCAACATAACCAACTGACTGGGGATCCTCCCTGCACAGGAGAATCTGTAGGCAGTGTACGGCTATAGTCAACTCTGTGCCGTCACCTTCCTGGCCACGGTGTAGAGGACATTTCAGTGGGGTAGCTGGAACACTACTGTGCTTCAGTGATCTCCAAACACTGAAGTGGCCCTTTGCGGGCCGTGTCAGCCAATTCATGTTAAAACAGTCCTGAAGTTGTTCTAAGTTTCTCCTAGGGGATAGAATGAGAAAGACAGCTAGCAGGAAGATGGGAAGGAGACCACTGAACTACTTCTAGGAGAGAAGTGTGCATGGGATACAAAGATCAGCCTTTGGATGGTTAAGTGTGTCATGTGAAGACAGGCAATAGGGAGGGAAGGAAGAGCAGGAAAGACAGCCAAAACACATGAGGGAGAGAAAAGCAGCCACAAAGGACAGGGTTTAGTAGAAGGAAGCAGAAAGGGGGAAGTAGCCAAAACACTAGAATGGGACAGAGTCAGGGGAAATCTCAGGGTTCAAGGGAAGTCATAGGTACAGGAGGCAAAAGATAGAAACCATGGGGATAGAGAGGACCAACACTTTTCAAGTATTGATTTGAAAATCAGCCACGGATATGAGGAAACTTTAATTTTTTCTCTACATAAAATCCACTCAGAATTGAACATAACCCCTGCCAGCTTTCAGACCTCCAGTTTATTTAGAAAATTGATCCTGCAATACTCTTCTCATCTAGACAGCTATGTGTATGAATAGTTCTTGCTCATGTGATTAACCCTACTGATTTACATGGGATTTCTTACGTGAGCAAAGTTTTACAAGCTTTAGCCCTAAATCTGTTTAACAAGAGTTTTTTTATTCCTCCATTTGTGCTTGGACACTGGTTTGAAAGCACAGTGGTTTTGCTCACGATACTGAGCTACTGGTCTGAATAATGTTTTAAGAGCACTGAAGTATTCACTTTGAAAATAAACTATGTCAAGAGCCACAGGAACTATGCAAACATTTGAAAAGTGTTTTGGGGGCCAAATTTGGGGCCTGATTGTGCAAGACCGAGTGCTCTCATCTTCTACTGATATTCTACAGTGCTTGTCATGGGTGCTGAGCACCTCACAGGCTTGGGCCCTTTTTATTGTTCTCTAAAATTTACTAAAACTCATAATTCATGACCAATCCACTGGTCCATCTGAAAACATGACAACATACTGCTTATTTTCACAATTCAATGACAACCTAAACTGCAGAACAGGTTTCCAGTTGTCAGAACTCCCTTGCCAGAAAAATCCAAGAGTATTGTTGGTCTCTCTTTTACAAAGCTGATCCTTAAAGTCTCCAGGGATTTTTCCAGCACTGCATTGTGTGCTGATCTGTGAGCGTGAGCAGAACTCGTCGTTGGCCATCAGCATCATGCTGCTCTTGAGCACAAAACTGCCAAAAAGCACCATGAAATTGATGGCCAAGGGTGCAATGATTAAGACCTGTTTTTCTCAACTCAAGACTCAGTAAGCTTCTATCAATATCTGTCTACTTATACCTAAACTGAAAGTTTTAGTTACAGACCATGCTCTCCACCCCCAGTTCACTCCAGGGTCTATACAGGCAGAAGCCAACACAGACCGCAGCAGAAAACCCACAAGATAAAACGTTTGCATGGGGAAAGGGGGAGGGTTTAGAAGCTTCAGACACTCATATTCTTGAGTGCCAGGGGATCCACAGAAGACCAGAGACACAGAATAGGGTAGCACTGCCCAGGAAACTGGCATGCATAGAGCAGTCAATGAATGTGCTGATTCAGCACATCACTTGCTGCATTTTCCTTTGGCCAGCTTCAATGGAAGTCCAAGCAGAGATTTACATTCTCCTCAATCAGCATCACTGAGGCTTGTTGACACAAAGGGACACATTGTGCATCTATCTCCCTGCTTCAGAGTCTGTGAATCTGGAAGGATATATAGATGGATTCACTAGCTAAACTTTGAAGACTTAGATAGTGTTTACAGGACAGGACTAGCAATATTGCTAATCCTAGTAATATCCAGCCATTTTATACAGCATTATATGAACTATAAAATACTCACTAATGGTTGTGCACTCAGTCTAACAATGAGTTCTGCTTATGTTCACTTAGGATTGCCACTTGTGATAGTGTGTCTAATGAGATAAACTCAGGAACACTATGGCTTCATGCAATTACAATACACAATATTTTGACACATCCCCACAGTGCATCAGAACATCACACCATGGAAAAACTGCATTCCACCACATTGATTCAAATGTGCAGTTTTTTTGGAATGTAGTGTTGTAGTATGATATTTTATATTTTGGTACCTTGCTTCCAGAAACCTGGAAAACCAAGAAACACAAGCACCTATGACAACAGATCACTTATGCAGATCAAGATTGAAAAATGTACTCAACATTAGACCAGGAACCAAAATTTCCATTTCATGGGAAATTCTGCAGTTTTTAAATTTTTGTTGCTCAGCAGAACAAAAACAAATAACTTAGAAATTTCCCACAAACCCATTTTGAAAAAAAATATTCATTTCAGCTCAATAGAAACATTTCATTTCAATTTTGATATTTGTAAATGTGCTTTATGTTTATACAATATAAAATAACTTTTGAAACAGTAATTTTGATACAAAAAATTAAATATTCTATCTTTAAAAGTTGAAATGGAACATTCTGACCTTATCAAAATGCTTTAAAATTTCCTGCCCCCCAAAATGGAATGTTGCCAAAAATCAACCTGTTCTTACAGAAAGATTTTGGTTTTAACAAAATCACTGAAAAATTTTGGAACAATGTTCCATCAGAACACTTTTGACCAGCTCTGTCCATTACCTATCAGCATGAAGACTCAGCCCACTAGCCAGGGTGAAAAGTTTCTGGACAATCACAAATTCATAGAGTTTTAGGCCAGAAGGGATCATCATGATCATCTAGTCTGACCTGTACATTGCAGGCTACAGAACCTCACCCACTCACTCCTGTAATAGACCCTTAACCTCTGGATGAGTTATGACCATGCTCTCCAAAGCCATATCCATGGCAATTTCTAGGAATAAAGAGATTGCATACTGTTTATTGTGTAGCCTCTTTTAGCACTATATTTTCTACTTCAACACACAGGTAAAACATAAACACAACAGTATATTACCTAATTCTCTCTTAGTTCATTCATAACTTCCTGCATTTGATTTGGGCTAAACTGCCTAAGCCATCTGGCATCATTATGATCACCCCTTGGAGAGGGAAGTCTTGCAAATCTTCCCAACCCCTTCAAAATAGAGCATGATCCATGATTTTTTTCTCTGTTGAAGTTTTTGAAATGTTTTTCTAGAACACAGGCCAAAAGGGTGAACCACTACTTCCAAATGAACTGCCAAAAACACCACCCACAAATTTACAGCCTCTAGTCTGAACACCATATGCTCTATGAACAGCCTATACAAGTTCGGGGATGTGTGGGAGGGTAACGTCATCCAAAATTTATGTGACAGACTCAACAGTAACCACAATTTATTTAATTCAACACATCTTATCCATCAAACAAAAATGTAGATGTTTACCATCCTGAGGCGTCAAAAATTAAAAGTTACCATGGAAGTAATAATTATGGGTTCTGTGGATGCTTCTTCAAATTAAACCAATATATCCAGATACATGTGCTATTGCATACATGTCAACTGTCAATATTTAGGAGGGACAATTCCTATTTTTCATTTACTATCCCTCCATAAAACTCTTACTCCCATGTATTTCAATGAGGGTAGGTGGTGTGTTCTATTTTACAGATTTCAATTCATGATAGGTATGTAGATGCACCACTCTCTGTAATATAAATCTTCTACTCCACATATTACTATTGCTCAGAAGCACTACAGGGAGTTAGCGCACTCAGAGACCTCTATTTTTGTTTAACAAGTTATAGCTTTTTAGGACATGCAG
This sequence comes from Chelonoidis abingdonii, assembly GCF_003597395.2. Taxonomy (NCBI): domain Eukaryota; kingdom Metazoa; phylum Chordata; order Testudines; family Testudinidae; genus Chelonoidis; species Chelonoidis abingdonii. The sequence goes on from NC_133770.1 coordinate 38,229,607, forward strand.
TAAATAAACACACTCCCAACATTTTTCAAGATATTTAAAAACGAACAGGACTTAATTTCTTCGGCACAGCATTCTGACATTTCAAGAGGAAAAAAACCAACTCAGCATGAATATACTCAAGTTTACTTAAATGTACTGTACTTAGCATAACTTTTGAAACGTCAGATTTCTGGGATGAACAGCATGGGTACAGTTTTCACAATTTAGATTACTACAAGGAGCAGAAATACACAATAAAACATATATTAATATTACTGTATCAGCAAATTTCTGCACTGTGCAGCAGATTGCATGTGCTGTATCTGTAATGAAACAAAAAGGAACGTTGCATACTTTCATTCAAGGCATTCCAGCTGAGATGTGCTGTGCCACTACTACTTTTGACTTGGACCACTAAACTGGTACAAGCCTTGATTAGCATGCCATAAAGTGAGAAGTATGTCATATACTTGTGTTTTGGTTGCAATATGCCACCAAAGAGCAGCACCATACTACAGTTTAAGTATTACACCCAACCTGAAAGCAGGTGTTTGACATGCTTTTTATTACACAGACATAAATAAAAACACACGATACACAACTCAAACCCCTATCTTAAGGGATCTACCCTCCTGATGACCATAAATATGACTTCATGCAGGACCCAGTGTATGGAGTTACGTGAACGTTTGTGATTTTGTGGCATGCGACTTGTGAAAAACATCCATAATAGAACCCCCTCAAAGGGCAAAATTTAGACCTAAACTAGAAGAAGAAAAGATCATGTATCATGGAAAAATCATTTAACAAATACAGCTTACAAGGAACCCACTTACACGTGCGCGCGCACACACACAGTTCTATTTAAAAAAAGAAATTCCTTGATCGCCACAAATTATTTCTAACAAGTTTCCTACTCTTAATTAGGTCGTCATTCAGTTATCAAAAAAAATTCTGTATGATATTTCATATGCAGAATACATTCATTTTGATAATATATTAAATCATAAATATGCTTTAGATTAGTTAAAAGTTATGGCATTAGTTACTTTTAAACAAATATAGCATGGTTTTAGAGAATCATTACAACAGAAAAATCTTCAGTTCTAATGACAATATTGCCTATAGTAATGCTTATCTTTGTTCATTTTTATTCAGGCAGAAAATTGACATTTGAATGGTTTATTTTTAAAGAGAATGCAATATCCCCATTAAAAGAAACTCCGTCTGCTCTTTATACAAGTACTTGCAATATTTGTTTGAACATATGATAAAAGTGATTAACTTTATTAGCAACTATATATAAACTAAACATTTTAGCAAGAACTTGGGAGACAAGTTTCTCAGGCCTGGAAGTATCTGCGCACTGAAGCACTATCATATGGGTCTCCACATCACTCCCTTATAATGTGATTTGTGCAACAAATTTGTAGCAAGAGTGAAATAAAGGAGCCACTTGCTCACCTTTTGAGCAACAGGTAAAGGCAGAGATATGCTAAGGGTGAACAGAGGCAAGGAAAAAACTTCAGCTCTTTGTGGCCTAGCCAGTAAGACAATAAAAACTGCTTTGGAAAAGAAGGATGGAAGGCAAAGGAAGAGCCATAATGAACAAACTAGGGCTGAGGGCAGTGCCGTAAGGAGGACAAGGCAAGCGAGGCACTTGCCTCGGGCGTGGAAAGCTGAGGGGCACAGAAAAAGCCTTCCCTGCCAGAAGGAAAGCTGTGGCTCTCCCAGCTGCTGCAGCCTCTATGGCAACAACAGACACAGGCTGGCAGAGGGCTGAGGGCGAGCAGCCAGCTGCAGCACGTCGGGAGGGAGAGGGAAGCACACATGTGCTTCGCAGCCCTCCCCTCCCCCGGCACCTACCTGGAGGAGATGCCGCGGGGGCTTCCGGTGGGAGACAGACAGGATCACTGGCAGTGGGCCTCACTCACCTGAGCAGCTGCTGGGGCTTCCGGTGACTGTTTGACCCTGTGATCTGCCCCCCCCCAGCCACCACTCTCCCCAGTGAGGCTATGGCGAGGGGCAGCAGGGGAGGCCACATGTAATGGCAGTCCCCTTCCCCCCAGCACACCCCCTCCCAGAGCCCACACCCCCTCTTCAGCCCAAAAACTCTGTCCCAGAGCCTGCACCCAGCCCTCTGCACTCCTTTCCAGAGCCTGCACCCCTCCACCCATCCTGCACCACACCCTGGCTCGCAGGGTCAGTGCAAGGATATTGCACCCTAGGTGAAACTTCCACCTTGTGCTTCCCACTCCCACCCCTTCCCCCGGAGCAGGGGCTGGCTGGCTGGCTTTAGGCAGGGGAGTGCAGCAGAGGCTGGCTGGAGACAGGGGGTGTGGGCTTGGCTGGAGGCGGCAGGGGATGTGGGGCTGGCATGAGGGTTTCTGGCAGGGGAGGGAGAAGGTGAAAGGAGGCGAGTGGTGGACTGACTAGGAGGGACACGGCAAGTCAACGGGACGCTAGGGAGTGAAGAGGGGTGTGATGGTGGGACCGAGCAGGAAGGGGGCGGGTCCTATTTTACTGCTGTGATCTGGTCACCCTATGAATGCTGTTTCTTCTCCTCCCCTTCCTTTTCGGGTCACAGCTGTTTTGGGGGGAGTGGCACTGGGGAAGGAGGGTTTGTTTCCGCAAGGTGGGCAGTGTTAGGGGTGAGGGGAATTGCATTCATGGGGCCAGGCGGCGCTGGGGTGTGTATGTGTGTGTTTTGGGGGGCCTGGATGGTGCTGGGGGGGCACAATTTTATATTCTTGCCTCAGGTGCAAAAATAGCTAGTTACAGCTCTGGATGAGGGTGACCAAAAAGACAATATATTGTTTCATTTACTGGGACAAATCTGTGTCTCCGCTGTTTTTGATTCAATTTAAATGTTTGTGTCTTAGAGCTACAATACATTTGGACCAATCACTTAGTTATGGAAACAGTTAGAAGGAAAGAACATTTCGCAAGAATTCTCCCCCGCCCTGGAGATTTTTCCCAATTCTTCCTTCAGCTTGTATAGGTGAGTAAAAAAAAAAAAAAAAGCAACAGATCTGGGATGAAATGTTGGCTCTACTGAAGTCAATGAAAAAAACTCCCACTGATTTCAGTAAGGTCAGGATTTCATCCCTGTGGATTTTAAGCCCTTTGGACACCTAGAGAGAGATCTTTACCCCCTGGTTCTGGCTCCTTTACGCCAGGTAAAATGGCTGCAGTTGCATCAAGGAAGCCTAAAACCTCTATATCCTCCCAAGAGAGAATTCCCCTGGCGCAGGCTCTGCAGAGATGCCCATAATGCTGTTTCCAAGGATCCCCTCACAACCACTGGCTTAGAGGCAGTGATGGAGGTGGGAAGGGTTTGTCAGCCAGCACACAGCACTGCAGAGATTCTCAGAAGTGCTGCAGCCCACAGGGCAACCCTGAGAGGCTGTTGTAATTTAGGCCGCACTGGTGACGTGTCTAAGTTATATCCAAGGCTGTGGAGCAGCCCAGAATCAGGCAGGCACCAAGGTGGCTAAAAGCTACTCAACTTCCCCTTCTCCCAGGGCTGAGAGTTCTGTGCTGCACCCCTTAGAAGCGCAGCACAGAACAATGAGGACCAGGCAAAAAGGCAGGAGGATCTACTGAGGACAGAGCCATCTGTCCCTCCTAGGGTGACCAGATGTCCCTATTTTATAGGGACAGTCCCGATTTTTGGGTCTTTTCCTTATATAGGCTCCTATTACCTCCCACCCCATGTCCCAATTTTTCACACTTGTTGTCTGGTCACCCTCATCCATCCATACAAACTCCAGGGCCCCCTACAGCTCCTGGCGGCAGCCAGGGAACTGTAAATGGGGAGCAGCCCTGGGCTCCCTTTAAGGTGGTATCCCAGTGCACAGGGGACTCAGCACAAAATAAAGTATGGTGCTGGATTACCTTTGGTGCAGTTTCCATGGGACTTGGGAGGGATCTATTATGTATCTTCCTGTTCCTGATCCCCGCTTTCCTCCCTACACACAGGTCTGCGAGATAGTCAAAACCTTCCCCTACTTTCTATGCAGAGAGACCTGTGAGAGAGTTCTAGAAGAATGATCACCTCCTCCCAAGAAAGGATATAAAGAGTTTAGATCATGGCAATAACTGTTTGCTGTTTCATTTAAATTACAGCCTTGGTTTTCAGAGGTCTGTGTTGTAACTGTAAAACTTAAAATAACTAAAAATTCTGCTGAATCTTGGATTATTTAAATGAACTATCTGTTACACATTGACGGATCACAGGTGTTTCAGAATTAACTACAACATCAAAATGCATTAAGGGTTACATTTTCCATGCAGCTATGGAAGATTTTACCATACAACTTCTATTAGTAATAAGGATGATTAGTGGTGAAAATCCTGTGTAACACACTGGAAATGTAACCCACAAAGCTTCTTATATATGCAGTTGGATAAGTCCGTTTCATAAAACCATGAAGTACCAATGAGCTGTTCGTTTTAATTAAATACTGTTTGATGAGAAGGAGTTTCATTCATTGACTTTATGTAATTAATTTGTTTTAAGAAATAGCTTAATAAATTCTAAACATAGTCACAAATGTTTGCAGAAGACTTCAAAGGACAGTATTTAATATAAAGCACTGATTATAAACACTATTCTTGTGTCCCCTCTGAGTCCAATAGAGTCAGTACATTGTGGGGAAGAGGCTCTGAAACAATCCAGGAAGTAGAATAGCAGGAGAATCACACAGAGAAAAATCTTACTTTTAAAATATTTTGGTACAAGACCAACTTCTAACAAGTGAATATCTTAATATGGTACCTTAATGCTACATATGTGGACTCAAATATTCCCAGATCTATAGTACAACAGAAAACAGTTAATAGCAGCAATTGTGTACCATAAATATCTTTAGGTAAGGACAAAAGTCTGAGTTACAATCTTCCATGATAGAGACATGCTTCTTTATGATAAAACTAATTGTATCTATGGTAATAGGAATTTTAAAAAGGAAAGAGAAAATCCATAAGCTTTATGAAAGCCAACTCCTTAAAATTACTATTGGTATTACATTATCACCGTGAAGGTCCAGCTGAGGTTGGGGTCCCCATTGTGCTAAGCATTGTACATACACACAGCAAGAGACAGCCTTCGTCCTGAAGAGTTTACAGTATAAGTTTTCAATCCAGCAAAGGGACGCTGTCAGGAGTCTGCCTGCATGCTTTACTTTGCAGGACTGGGGCCTAAACAGATAAGAAAGACTAGATCTAATATTATTCTCATTTATCAGGTGGGAAATTGAGATACAGAAAGATGATGTGATTTTCCCACAGTCACGTAGTAAATCTGAGAAACGAATCCAGATCTACTGAGTCTTAACCATTGCCATAAGCACAAGACCAACCCTCCTTTTTCTTTAAATTCAGGAAACACAAATCAATCCATAGGCAACAATTATCTTAAATCCCAAGGAGTCTGTAATCTTATAGTTTCTCCTTTAAAAAGCAGCATGCAATTCCCTTATAATATAAACGAGAACTTCTACAGCTAGTACTGGTAGCTTATTCCATATATTAACCATCATGTAAAATTATTTTACCTGAATTGCTTGTACACTAGCTCCCTTCCTCAGCACTGGTCCACAACTTCTGCTTTTCCAAATAGTTCCCTCAAAGATTCTACTTACGACAATGCGTTCCTTCCAGAAGATTTCCCCTCCCAAAAATCCATACTACTGAGTCTCTTTCTAACTTGTAAAGGCCAAGACCAGTAATCTTGTCTTTATAGTTCATACCCCTAAACCCTGACTTATTTTGGCCTCACATGCTGCACTTTCAAATGGTGTCTATAACATGAGACTTAAAGTTTTGTTTGCCCCCCCTCTTTTTTTTTTTTTTTTTTTTTTTTTAAATAAAGCTTGGGTACATTAGGAAAACCATATACATTTTATATCTGTGCAACAGAATTCCCAAGAACTAACCATTCTAATATTGAGTAAATAACAGGCCACAAGAGTCTATGGTCTACTTCAACCACCTAACAGTGGAAAAGGAAGAATAAAATATAATTGTTGGCTAGTCTCTGTCTTCCACCAATGTTGTATAGTTAATATATTTCATAGAAAGTTAAGGTTTACACAGTTTTAAACATCCTCTCCCTACAAAAAATATCTGAATGGTTTCACTGCTTGGAAAGGATTCATGAAAGTACTTGCAACCTATTTTTAATAAGCTTCCACACCTCCATTTTCAGCAGCCCTGAAAATTCAACAGGGACAAAGCCTCAAGGCTACAGATGAGCATTTTGGTTCTGCTATGAAAAGTGTTGGCAGCGTGTCAAAATTTTAATTGATCACGAATCCCTTCCTTGACTAGCATCATGCCCCAAACCATCATAGAGACCCAGAGGCCCATCCCACCCCCCGGAGGCACCACATGTGGGACCTCCTGCCTATACTCTCTGAGGAAGGAAAAGACAGAGAGATGTGCCAGGCTTCTCTCATAAACCCGCCAGACGAAGCACATGGCCCCAGCAGCTCATTCCCAATTGAGGGCAAGATAATCACCCATCTCCTTAGAGGAGTAAAGAAACAGATGTCCAGAGTCAGACCCAATCCCACCCCAATCATCCCCCTAGACCCAGCAGGCCATTCTCTCCACCCCACCCAGGATAACTGCCTTCTCCTGCTATTAGCAAATGCAGCTAGTCCAATAGCTGAGGTTGTAGTAGTCCGTGCTGCAATGCTGAAGGTTCAAAACTAAATGACTGACGCATGAAGAAAAGGAGTTGATTACAATTGCTATAGGGGAATGTATTTTTTTTTAAATTTTCTTTACAAACAACCTTAACCAAAAATATGTTAAACAAAAAAGTTAGGTTGCAAAGTCAAGCACTGGAAAGTTAAGAAATGTCATATTTATGGTTGCCTGTGCAACCTTAATTCTGTCCTCTTCTGCATATGCTTTACAATATAATCTAATTACTTGATGACATTTTTTCCACAAGACAACTGCCTCACTCAGTGCTGACGATGTACAGACAAAGCAGTAGTAGTAAAGGGCCATGGACAACAATAAATATGGCATTCCCTAACTTCTACAACCTAAACAATTTTGTTTATTTTTTGGTATGTAATTGATATAGAAACAATGAAATAATGAGCTGTTAGAGCAAACCAGATTACACATGCATTATTTTTTAACATGCTTTCCAAGTATCTCTTTTCCTCATTTTACACAAGAGCTGTCTTAAGAGGATCACAAGGATATCAAAAGTACAAAACTACCTCAGTACAGTGATATCATCAGAATTCTTTTCCAGGCTGAGTGCTCTATCTTCAGGTTCCAGTGTATCCAAACAAAAACAAAAACAAAAAGAGTGTATCTGTATGTTCCGTCTGTTGGAAATTAACATACTAATTTTCTGCGGGTGGAGGTGTGTGTGGGGGGTCTAATAAAATAACTGAAATCAGAGAACCTAAAGATATTTTGTACCCGTCCAGTCTACAGTATTGGAACTTTTCTCACAAAAAATAAGACATACTGCCAATAAAAAAGCTTTAAGTGCACAAGGCTGTTGACTATGACAGAGACTTTCATGACAATGAAAAATTAATATTTTATGAGTGTTTCACTGTGGCTACTTCTATGCACATTTTTAAGTCACAGTGACTCAAAACCATGTTTACTTCTAGTGTGCAAAGAGGATAATATATAACAAGTCATAATTAAAAAAAAAATTAATAGAAAAAAATATAGTCCACTCTCTAATTAATTATTCAAATTTTCAGCCAAATGTGTCTTGTCTTTTTTAAAATCAGAGGATAAAAAAGTTGGGCTGATAATGGATTCTACATTTGCATCCACAATTGCATGGACAACCATAATTGCGAAGAGCTGACAGTCTCTCCACAATATGAAATCATCTTGTAAAATAAAATTTTGGCTGTTAGGGTTTACTGAACAGATTTTAAACCTTTCTTCCTGTTTGTGTACTCAGTGCATTTGACTTGGCATTTGTATATATTCAGTTTCATGGTTCACCCTCCTCAATAAGTCAATTTCCCCCTAGTGTTGGCATGGTTCTTCTACACAGCAACAGGATGAGAAAAACATTTTTAAAAACAGGAAAAATTATTGTAAACCAACAAAAATAAGTCTCAGAGGCAGATTTAGGACCCAAAAAGTACTTTTAAACTCATTTTTTGAGAATAGTTACATTTGCAGTTCATTGTATCCCTTTAAATATTATCCACCATTCCCCAAGAGCAATTCCAGGTACTGTCACCTTCTTCTCTAAACAATTCTTCCTGAACTGTGAATCCACACAAACATCCAACATCCTTTTCATCACAGAGTTCTAGTTTAGACATATGTTCATTTTGGCAAACATCCCTACATTAAATATTATTAACCTCTTATGTGGGCATTTATAAAATATTCACAGTATATGAAGCAGGCACAGCATTCCAGCTTCCCAAGCAATAACAGCCTCAAAAGTTTAACAAGTCAATAAAACTAGACTTGTCTTATATAGCCAGGACATCTGCTTGAGGAAGATAAATGTGAACGGTTATCCTATGCCCAAATAAGTGCACACCATACCCTACAGTGCAGCTGTCTGACAATTTCCAAATGTATAATTTACTAAGATAATGACAGGACCATTGCAATGTGTTAAAAGGAATCATGAGACTATTCTGCTATGTACCACAGTCACAGAACACTTCTAAAGACGCAGTGCATATCTGCTACAAAAATACTTCTGAAATTCAACTCCCACTCTTTTAATACTTCCTCTTCAACCCCAACCTAAATCAATACTACTTTTCCTAAAACTATGTTGACTACTCTTAATGAAGCTGTGGTTTCCTAAGTGTTCTCCCACGTGATATATTAAAATAGTTTTTAATAGTTTCCATACAATCGAACTTCTGTAATTTCCTGATGTGTCCTGAGGCTGTTTCTTACATACTGGCGTTCTATTGACTCTTTACAAGTCTTCAGGGATCTCTCTGAAGCTAAATAAGCTTTTTTAAAATGGTAGCCAAGGCACTCCCTTTAACATTCCTGGATTTAGGTTGTACATTTGGGTGCTTTAGTATTAATTTGGGAAGGTGGGAGAAGTGATTGTCACTTTTATATTTTTATCTTTTCCAATTAATCTCATTTGTGATTCATAGACTCTAGGACTGGAAGGGACCTCGAGAGGTCATCGAGTCCAGTCCCCTGCCTTCATGGCAGGACCAAATACTGTTTAGACCATCCCTGATAGACATTTATCTAACCTACTCTTAAATATCTCCAGAGATGGAGATTCCACAATCTCCCTAGGCCAATTAATTCAGTGTTTAACTACCCTGACAGTTAGGAACTTTTTCCTAATGTCCAACTAAATCTCCCTTGCTGCAGTTTAAGCCCATGCTTCTTGTTCTATCGTTAGAGGCTAAGGTGAACAAGTTTTTCTCCTCCTCTGGATGACACCTTTTAGATACTGAAAACTGCTATCATGCCCCTCTCAGTCTCTCTTTTCAAAACTAAATAAACCCAATTCTTTCAGCCTCCCTACATAGGTCGATGTTCTCAAGGCCTTTAATCATTCTTGTTGCTCTTCTCTGGACCCTCTCCATTTCTCCACATCTTTCTTGAAATGCGGTGCCCAGAACTGGACACAATACTCCAGCTGAGGCTACCAGTGCAGAGGAAGAGCGGAAGAATGATTTCTCGTGTCTTGAGTACCTTCAATTTTAAAAATAAATAAATCTAATATCTTTTTGTACATTCAAATTATCCACGGATTCCCTCTTAAGATGATAATATTTTTCCAAACGTGATGATGCATTTCTTTAAACACTGCTTATTATGAGTTTCGGTTCCTGCCTTACAATAAATTATTTTCCTCTTTCATCTTTACTTGAACTATTAGCTTCAAATATGTTAGTAAAGAAGCAACTAACTCCCATAGGCAGTTGAAAACCAAAAACATGACGTTTTGTCAAACTGATTACAGAAAATCTATCAAAAGGGTTACAAGAGTGGGCTCTAGTTGTTTGTTGTGTGGGTATTTTTGTTTGTTTTGTTTGTATTTTCCTCATAGACAGCACTAACATAGTATAGAAATGACAAGTATATAACACACCACTATCTTGCTAACAGTAACACACATAGAACAGCAATACCGTTTTCTTCCCTTCAAATATGAAATGCAGAATTGTTCTGAGCTCCTTGGTGTTAAAAAAAAAAAAAAAAAAAAAAAATAAAAAAAAAAAAAAAAGAACTGGTGCCTATATGCACTATTAAAGGTTACTAAGTAAGTTAATATCCTGAAGGATAAATCTTTTTTGCAGGCTGATCAAAATGTTGATTATTCTTCCAAATATGTACAGCATAAAATTATTACTTTTTAAAAGGACTATCTTTTATTTGCCTTAATTTGTGTATTTATTTCAAAACAACAACGTGGAATTCATCCTGTGAGCAAGAACTTAGTTTAACTGTTAAAGATCTATTTTCAGAACTACTTGATACATGAAATAACATCCATAATGTGTCAATTTCTAGGATTTTCAGTCAATCAAACTATAGTTTTGGGCTTAAACTCTGGCTCTAATTAATAGACAAACTGTTCTGGAGGACACTGAGTTATAAGTGTTCCTTCCAGTCTATTCATCTATGTAAATAATCATTTTAAAATCATTTCTGCACTTTTTATTTTAGTAGGACCACAAGATCATAAAGAGTTAAATTCTCCACACCCACATCATGGCTGTGTAATGAGGCTACAAAGACAAAGTGCATGGTCGTTCTGGAGAGAAATCCACCTGCCCCGTACAACAGCTGCCCCAGCCTATATATTAGGAAAGCTGACATAGTTCCTTGGTACCACTCATTTAGGCTGTCAGAATTATTGAGCCAGCACTGTGAATCTTGTGACCCAAACCTTGCCCAGCACTAACCTCCATCTTGGTCTATGTAGCACACCCTGTAGCATGCAGGGGCTGTTGAAGTCCCTGCTGCAAGACTACTACTTTCCATGATTCTCCCAGTACACTCATACCAGGGGGTTTAAATTGGCCCTAATATGAATGTCACTCAAAATGACTTACCATTTCCAACAACTCTGGTTCTATGGAATCTTCTCATTCAACCTGTCTGCTTCCTATGTGACAAAATGTTTTTACTGCTTTGTAATCCTGTCAGCACTGCATAACCAATACAGCAAAAAGCGAGTGAGCTAATCTAGCTCCTACATCACGAATTGAAGCAAGGTCACAATTTTGGTTTCAAGAGCATCACTGTAACTTTGGAATTAACTCGGTGCATTTGATACATTATTACACATTTAAACTGATGTCTCAGAGTGGAATTTGGCTCAGTACTGGGCCAAATCCTGTCCTCAGTTACAGACCGAAAATAGTGAGTTTCCACAGGTATAACAGAGAAAAATTTGTCCAGAGAAATGTTTACTGTTGGTAAAAGTTATTGTTGCTCTTGCTGATATTGCTCTTGAAGAAATTAATCTAGCAAAGCTTGACTGTGAAATCTTAGGACTGAACTGGCAGGGCTGGCATTTAAGGAGTGGAAACTCTGTTTTAACTTGTAAACTGGCCAAATTTGATCTGAAAGTTATTGGCAGACAATTAACATGAAACCTCATTATATCACTTTTATTAAGTATTTTTAGACTTTAGGGAGCAGTCTGGAAAATTAAATATGGAGTCTGCCCTAATCAGCAAAACTTTTCATTTAATAATTTTACTACATGTTTTAGAATAAGGAGGATAAATTTGCAGTAATAGTTACACAAAGCATTATTATGGAATAGAGAACCAGTAATATAACAATTAATTTATTTTCCCCTCAGCAATGGAGAATAAATATTCATATTTTCACTATGAATATATGGAGGTTACTTACCTGTAACTGGAGGTTCTTGTGGTCCCTATAGACTCATAGACTCGTAGGTCAGAAGGGACCAATATGATCATCTAGTCTGACCTCCTGCACAAAGCAGGCCACAGAACCCTACCCATCCACTTTTATAACAACCCCTAACCCATGACTGAGTTATTGAAGTCCTCAAAATTGTGGTTTGAAGACCTCAAGCTGCAGAGAATCCACCAGCAAGTGACCCATGCCCCACGCTGCAGAGGAAGGCGAAAAACCTCCAGGGCCCCTCCCAATCCGCCCTGGAGGAAAATTCCTTCCCGACCCCAAATATGGCGATCAGCTAAACCCTGAGCATGTGGGCAAGACTCACCAGCCAGCACCCAGGAAAGAATTCTCTGCAGTAACTCAGATCCCATCCCATCCAACATCCCCTCACAGACCATTGAGCAGACTTATCTGCTGATAATCCAAGATCAATTGCCCAAATTAAACTATCCCATCATATCATCCCCTCCATATACTTATCAAGCTTAGTCTTAAAGCCAGATAAGTCTTTTGCCCCCACTACTTCCCTCGGAAGGCTGTTCCAGAACTTCACTCCCCTAATGGTTAGAAACCTTCGTCTAATTTCAAGTCTAAACTTCCTAATATCCAGTTTGTACCCATTTGTCCTCGTGCCTACATTAGTACTAAACTTAAATAATTCCTCTCCCTCCCTAACGTTAATCCCCCTGATATATTTATATAGAGCAAGCATATCCCCCCGGAGCCTTCTTTTGGCCAGGCTAAACAAGCCAAGCTCTTTGAGTCTCCTTTCATAAGGCAGGTTTTCCATTCCTCGGATCATCCTAGTAGCCCGTCTCTGAACCTGTTCCAGTTTGAATTCATCCTTCTTAAACATGGGACACCAGAACTGCACACAATATTCCAGGTGGGGTCTCACCAGCGCCTTATATAACGGTACTAACACCTCCTTATCCTTGCTGGAAATACCTCGCCTGATGCACCCTAAAACCGCATTTGCTTTTTTAACGGCCATATCGCATTGGCGGCTCATAGACATCCTTCTATCAACCAATACCCCAAGGTCCTTCTCCTCCTCTGTTGCTTCCAACTGATGCGTCCCCAATGTATATCTAAAATTCTTATTATTAATCCCTAAGTGCATGACCTTATATATACTCCAACATGGGATAGGAACGTGCACTGTGTGTCTGAGTCTGGAATTTTTTACAAACAGTGTCCACTGGCCCACTCGTGCTATAGCTCTCCTTGTGTTCTGAACCAGGAGCATAAGGTGGTGTGGGCCAATGCCTCTCCAGTTTCTCATTCTTAGCACCATCCCAAGGGGAAGATAGTAGAATACAGATATTTACCACAAAAGAACTTCCAGTTACACGTTAAGTAACCTCCACTTTTAATTTGCGTGATGGTTCCTATGTATATTACACACGTGATAAATTAACAAGCAGAAGTCAGACAGGGGTGGGTGCAAGGACACAAGTGAGAGATGACTGTAGTACTGCTGTCCCCACAGTTGACAACGGTCCAAAGCATAATGTCCATGAAGATATGCAAGTTGCTGCCCTACATAGCTCTAAGAGGGATACATCTCAGCCAAATGCCAGGCCCTAAATTGCAGTGGTCCTAGATTGGGGTGTTTGAATCTGCCCAGTGCTGCATTAGAAAGTGTGCCAGTGTGGGGATGTTCATGGGTGGGTGAACAGAGAGCTTCAGCAGATCCGTTAACCAGACCTGTTTCAGCCAGTTGGGCACAATCAGGATGACTCAAGCTCTGTCTTTGCAGATTTTTCCATAGAACTTGTGGTATTAATGGGATAAGAGGGAAGACATAACCCAGGCAACCCTTTCATGACATCAGTAGGGCATCTCCCATCTACCGTGGAGCACTACAAAGGAAGTTTCCTGTTCTCCCCTGAGGTGACATATGCTGCAGATGGGGTTATGTGCTCACTGATGCACCAAGTCCTGTGAGTGACTGCCTCTATGCACAGAGGGAGATATTTCACTCCCTCTTGCTGTTTATATAAAATATTATTATGTTGTCTGACTCTGTTTGGCTATGTCTGGATCAGATGAGTGAGAGGAAGCTGTAGCAGGTTCAATGGACTGCCTGGAGTTCTAGTAAATTGATATGCATTCTGGACTCCCATAGGGTCCAGACACCTTGTGCCATATGATCGTTCATGTGAGCATCCCAAGAGGGAGGTGTCAGTAATGATGGCTGCCTCGGGAGTTGGTGTGAGGAGAAGGGTCCTCACCCGAACCTCCTCTCGTTATGTCCACCAGCTGAGAGAGTCTAAAACTTTGAGCAAAACTGTCACCCTGCCATTAACGTTGTTCTTTTCCGGCAAGTACACTGAGAGAAGTCAGGCTGGTAGGCAGCAAAGGTGAATGGCACCATGTGTGTATGAGGCCATGTGGCCACAGAGGGGAAGACAAGTCCTAACTGATGTCCTGGGTCTGATAGTGACCTGATGTATGACAGCACACATTGCCCGAAACTCTCAAGAGGTAGACAAACTCTTGCTGTAGTCACGTCCAACATTACCCTTATCAAATTTATGAATCTCATGGGGTTCAACATGGATTTTTTTGTGATTAACAGACACGCTGAGGGAAGGCAGAAGCCTGAGCAGAACACTGATTGCCTACTGGACTTCCTTATAGCAACTGCCCATCCCAAACCAATCATCAAGGAGAGGAATTTATAGTCTTCCCTTACTTTTCATCCCAGCTGCCACTACTGAAAAACTTTTGTAAAGTCCCTAGGTGCTGTAGCCAGACTGAAAGGAAAGACTCTGAACTGGCAATGCTCTTTATTGAAGAGAAACCTCCTGTGGACTGGGAGGATGTCTATATGAAAAATATGCATCTTTCATGTCAAGAGCCAAGAACCATGTGTCCTCCTTACTAGGGCTTTGCATGATATCATAATATAAATATTTACTACTGATAAAGAGAAATTCTGAGGGGAAACATGTCACATGAAAACCATAAATATGAATGCAATAAGTTAGCAATACAAGTGAAATCAATCTCTGCTCAGTCCTAAATAAGGCATAGGTGTCAAATGTATGGAAGAATCATGCTTTAAACAATGAATTTCATTTCAACTACCTACACAATCCTATTTAGAAGCCCCTGTGCCTCTTTCTCCTTTAGACAATATACCTGCAAATAGAACACACAGAACCGTTATTTACTGAACACATGGACAGCCCCCAGCTATTGTAGGCAATCAAATCACTAGGTATGAACAAAGCTGTTACATATACACAAAGAAACCCAAAAGAATTGGACAACATAAATCACCTTCATTCTCTATTTACAGAGAATCACGCACATCCATCATGACCTTCCACAAATTTGTTTTGCCAAGTCAGGGTTATCCAGCAAATCTATTCTGAACAAGCCTAAGAACAGCAGTACCTGTTTCTATAAATAGGCCTATCTGGTAAAGCAATCTAATCTTCAACCTCACTTTGTGTTTCTGCCCAGACTGAATGTCTTCAGAACAAGTATCAGACATGATAAAAGAAACAAGGGCAGTTGACATAATGATGAAGCACTGGAATCTGACCCATCGTTGGGGTTAACTACCTCTGTGTACCACAGAACCACTGACTGATGCTGACAGTTTTGTAACTAATCATCCTCGAAACATGTAGTAGGTAAGTTTACAGTACAATGATAGATTATGTTAAGCATCTTAGTATAACATTTTTGTTTAATAAAAGGTATGAAGCACTTTCTGCTTCACAAAGGAATGGTAAACACAGGGAACAAGATGACAGTTTGCCTTTTTTAAGTGGTTGAAAATTAGAGGTACCAGAAATATACAAAATCTTCAGCATTAGTTTTTACTATATATTTAGGCATTCACAGCTTGTGCAACCCCAAAAACGTGAGGGAAATGCTATATATTTCTAGGCATGCACACACATCATATTTTCAATCATCAAAACTTGTCACCAGCACTAACCATTAATATAGCCATTTGGTTATTTCTGTTCAGAGGGATTACATATTTTAGAATCCTCTCGTAAATCTCCGCCTCTCCTCTCTCCATTTACAAACAGCCAGACACTTTACCTCATCACTTCAATGTGGACAAAAAAAGCTAGTTAGTGAAACAGTCTTGCCATGGAGTTAATACATTGGTGGTTTACTGGTCCCTGAATTCCTACTCATCACACTCTCCTAGCATTTAACACACTTCCCAGAATCCTCTACCAAAGTGGAGGCAGCCCTTCCCAGAATCCTCTACCAACGTGGAGGCAGCCATACTGACATTTCCTAAAATCCATTGGTTAAGCACTAGCTAAGGAGGCACTATGAGACAGCTACTTTGACATCCCAGAATGTATAGGGTTCTGAGTTCAATCTTTGAGGGGGCCACTTAGGGATCTAGGGCAAAAAATCAGTACTTGGTTCTGCTGGTGAAGGCAGGGGGCTGGACTCGATGACCTTTCAAGGTCCCTTCTAGTTCTAGGAGATTGGTATATCTCCTATTAAAAAAAAAAAAAAAGGTTATGGGTACAAACAGTGTTGTCATGAGTGGTGTGTGTGACAGGAGTATGCTTCTACTAGAAAACAGCATGACTGAATGGAGTCACTGTATTTGTAAAACCCCCAAAATCAATTTCAGAAACAACTGTTTGAAATTCACAATAAAATACCCCATAAATCCATATGAATACCTTAGATAGGCAACTTGGAAAATACAGGTGAGAGAACTTTAGCTCATTAATAAATGCTCAAATGAAACTGATAAATCGAGCCTTACAAGGGTAAGTGCAACTTTTAAAATATACAGGTTAAAAATATAGTTCTCTGTCAGCCTGTAAAATGAACAACCACCACCATCCCTGAGGAAGAAATTACCTTGCAATATCTGAATGTATTAAATTTTGAAATGTATAAGCTCACTTAGCCTAAATTGCTCTGTATCGTGACAAATCTGTTATGGCATGCATATGTGTAAATGTATTATTGGACTTTTTGACACATCTCAGTATACACCACATACCAGAGATTACAGTCTAGCCCCAAATATGGAGTAGCATGTGGTTGCGTGATGCTGAAAATACAGCTATAAGTTTCAGTGTTACAATATGTACAAATCAAGCATAACTATTTAAAGCAGCCCAAAATGTAAAGTTTTAAATATGGTTTGAAGGAACTAGAAAGGTGCAGAATGATGCTCTGTGAAAAAAAAAGTCTGGTAAGATTATGATCAGAGTCAAAATATGCCACCTAAATACAGCTGCACCTTCTACTTCCTCAAAAAAAAACCAAAAAAAAAACCATTATGTATCAAAAACACAAGTTAGTCCTATTTGGGAAAAACTCTCTGTTCTATTCTCTACATCACAGAAGAAAGTAAATAAAATAAAGTATCCACAGCACTATGAAAAACAACACCTATGAAATTCAAACGGTGATAAATGTCTGTCCATTCTTTGTGAGGAAAGAGATGAAGAAGTCAAAGGAAACAAGTTGCAATTATAAACAGAAGAAGGGAAAACAAAAAGCTTATAACTATGCCAGTTCCAAGACAGTGCAAACAGAGATAAAGGGAGTCAGTTTCATCTTCACCAGATGTTCCATTTCAGAATCTGTGCTTAGCACCCTTTTTTCCAACATTAATTTTCTTCTAAAGTTCCTGTGCAGAGAACACACATCAAAATAGAAAAGTCTTGTTGTACATTTCCCTCACATTGGCTGGAAGAAAGAAAAATGTTTTTCATAGATGCTTAAAAAAATGTATTAAAATATTTTCCTGCTTTAGTTTCAGTACTCAAACAAGGAAAAATTAATGGTGTGCTGTAAATTGTTTAATTTAGAAAAATAAAAACAGGACAACACTAAAATTATTTCTCTGTCTCTGGAATCAAAAGAGTGACCATGACATTAAAACTGCAACAGATTTACATATACCCCTTTAACGTTTTTTCTACCTTCTGAAACAAAACATTTTGACACAGGATCAACCTTGCTATCCAGGTCCAGAGGAGCAGGAGTTTTCTACATTATCCACCACTTATACAAGATTTTTTCCACTAGAATTCTGAAGTTCTTAGGTATAATTTTGTTTCAAGTTGTTTTATATACCTTACAGCCCCCTTTCTGATTTAGAGGTCCAGTTATTCTCTAACAATGAGCCCTTCTGCTGCTGTTAATGGAGAAGAGGCAGTTGCTTCTGCAATAACTGTTCCCACTCTGCCACTCCGCTAAGAACAATCAGCTTTATTTTGAACAGATGTCTTTGTTTTTTGCCATCTCACAGCATTGATATCCACTTTTTGATATGACCAGTGTCCAAAGTTTCAGCTATACTTGAAACTGAACCATTTCAAGCTATGTGTGTTTCAGTGTGTTCAACAGCCTGGTTTGTGTGATGTGTACACGTAACACCAGACCATTGTTGTTGGCGGGCGAAATCAAACCTGGGACCTCAGTGCATGAGCTGCTGCTGCATGAACTAAAAGCCAACTGCCTATTAGCCAAGACTGGAGAGCAGACTCATTTTATCTCTCTCTCTAAGTGGTCTCAGTGCCACTAGATGGGACAGAACCCCACACCCAGAAGGTTTGTGGGTTACATACACACACCATGCTCCCCATAACTGTTGCCGTTTCTGTACATTATGGCACGTATCCCATAATTGCAGACACAGCAACCTGCCCAAGTGGATACATACATAAAATACCACCTATTTGCAACCTAATAACATTGTTAGGTTTCATTTTGTCAATGGTTTGTTCCAATGGTTGTTTCCAATGGCTTTGTTCTGCTCTCATACCTGTGCACACTTTCTGAAAAGCTAAGTCTTCATATAAATGCCTGCAGTCACTATGATAGGTGGTCACAAATTTCCCCCAGGCTGCTATTAAACAGGTTTCTGGGCAGAATTCATTACCAGGGAGTTCTGCCACCCTTGGATGTCTGCATCTCAGCTGGTCAGGAACTCACTCTTTTTTACAATAATTATATATTTTATTTTTGGGGAGGGTGGTACAAGTGTGTTTTATTGCTAAAGTAATGGTATCCTTCTCTGTGTTTCCCACAGGACTTGGCCCTACCCTAGTCTCAAAATAAAAAGGCATTTCTTCAAGACAGGCCCTAAGCAGGTAGAGTTTCAACCCTGCTTAGAACATTGTATGCAGACAGGGCCGGTGCACTTTGCGCCCCCGCCCCCCAAAGCCCTGCGACAGCTTCCCAGCCCCCTCCACCCTGCCTGGCTCAGGTTACAGGCTTAAAGATCCCATCCCTCACCTAAAGACATCCCCTAAGCAGGTAGAGTTTCAACCCTGCTTAGAACTTACCTCTGCTCCGCATCCTCCCCAAGCATGCCATCCCCACTCTAATTCTCCTCCCAAGCTTGCGGGGACAAACAGCTCATTGGCACTGCAAGCCTGGGAGGCAGGAGAAGTGTAGCAGTGACTGCGCACTTGGGGAGAAACCACTGTAAAAAAAAATAATTGGGGGCACCACTTTTTGGCACCCCCAAATCTTGGTGCCCTAGGCAACTGCCTAGTTCACCTTAATGGTAGCACCGGCCCTGTACATAGACTGTACAAAGTTCAAACTTATCCTTTTCCTATGGTTTAGTTTTATTGGTAACAATCAGACCATAACACAAATTTCACCCTAAACTTTCTCACCAAGCTTGTCTGTTCCTAAGTGTTTTCCTGCATGATCTCTCTGCGACACACACTTTTTTCCTCTGCACCTTTAGCTAACTGGAACACACTCTAGTGTGAGCCAGAATTAATTACACTGCATCAGACTGGCTGGGTTCAAAAACTTGTTAGCTTGATGACTCAACAGAGAACCTTTGCATCCATGTACAGGGTTTTTGAGTCTGCCAATCTATAACAGGCAGGGCCTGCTCCAGAGTTTTTGTCGCCCCAAGCAGCGGGAAAAAAAAAAAGCCGTGATTGTGATTGGCAGCAGCTCCACCGCGCCACTTTCTTCTTTGGCGGCAATTCAGCTGCAGGTCCTTCCCTCCAAGAGGGTCCGAGGGACCCGCCGCCGAATTGCTACTGAAGATCCCAATGTGCTGCCCCTTCCCCTTGGCCACCCCAAGCACCTGCTTGCTGGCCTGGTGCCTGGAGCTGGCCCTGATAACAGGGCACCATTATATACAAGAAGCTGGAGTCAGAACTACAGGTCCCTGCATAGCTTTCTCAGGTCTGGCCATCTTCATTATCGATGCTATGATACCAGTCAGTAGCTGCCTGGGAAGGGATGCATGCTCTTACTCCACCCTTTGACTGGATACAATTTACAGGCCAGATTCAGTCATTACATTAAGTGTGGGATCCTGCCTGGAGAAAAAGCCAAAAAACTAACTGCTGGACAGTTGTACTGTGCGCTCACACAGGAATACTCTCATTTAAACTCTGCCAATTCTTTTTGTGCTTGTGGCATTTGCAAGGGAACAGTGCTACTGATCTGCATCCTGCCTGTCTGGCCTAAATTCATTCATATCCACCCAGAGTGCTCTTGCATTCTTGCATAAACACTAAGCTAACAAACTTGCTGGCACTCATCTATTGTCTTTGTTAATCTTCAGATACTGCACAAGAAAAAAGTGGAATGTTGATATGTGATCCAATTTTCAGATCACTGACTCTGTAGGTGTGTGGGTGGCCCCTATATTAGCTTTGGGGGAGGAAATTTAAAAAAGTAAAAGGAGGTGTTTGGAAGTGGTGTGAAGAAAGTCAATACTGCATGAGCATCTGTATCCATCAAGGCACCAAACTGATTTGGAAAGTGCCTGTGCACATACCATGTATAATCTGCTGCAAAAATTGAAGCTGACCAGCTCTTCTCAATTCCCTGAATTGTCAGCAGGATAAGTTGGTGTGTGGCTATGGATTTGTCAGCGTACACTGCTTGCACATAATCTGTTTTTCAAGAATTCTGTTTTTAAGTAAACAAATGATTCCCTTCTGCTGGAAATTTCAGAAGGTTTTGAATTAACATGACTTCACTGTGACAACTGGGCTTTTAAATCACCTAAGACAGAACAGCAAAAAAGATTGTGGGGAAAATGGTATATTTTTTCCACAGTCTTAGTTATGCATCATAAAGGTGTGTCCTAGCATGCATTCAATGTTTTTAAATTTTTCAACTCACAGAAAGGGAGTGGTCTAAAGTTCAAGTGAATTAATTATTCTGTAAGACAACATTCACTCCTTCTAAATAAAAATCATCATCCCAAGGCACTCTAACTAATGTGGCATAATGAAGCAACCTTCAGCATACTTCAGCTATCTCAAATGTCAATTGTTATTCCTGGGGGAATTCTGCGCCACCGGGCATGAAGTTCCCCAGAATTTATGTCCCCCACAGATTTCTTTGCTTCTCCGCAGAAAAATGACTTTTTGATGGGGAAGCAAAGGGAAGCCACAAGAACAGTCATGTGTCCCTCCCCAGCAATGTGTTTTAGGTGCCCAGGGCAACCAGCAGAGAGGTAAGTCCCTCTGCAGCAAGCAGCAAAACCGGGGAAGACCTGGGTGGTGACTTCTACCCTGTGCCAGGCTTGGCTGCCAGTCCCAGCTGGGCTGCGGAGGACAGGACTTCCTCTTCCCCTGCACAGCATCTGGGGCCATGTCAGACCCATCCCCAGATTTCTCCCCTTGTGCTAGGAAGCTCTGTAAACTCCCCTTCCAAGACTTCCTGCACCCATCACTCCTCAACTGCAGGGGGAGGAATCACTGTACACGGAGCTGATCCCCAATCCACCCAACACCCGTGCATCCAGACCCCCTTGTACCCAGATCCTCCTGTCAAGCCTCAACCCCACTGCCCCTGCACCTGGACCATCCCAATGAGCCACCTGCACCCAGATCCCCACCCTACCAAGCCCCAACCACATGCACCTGGATCCCACCCCTCTGAGCTCCACTCCTCCAGCATCTGGACCCCCCTGTCATAAACAGATAGTTAAGGGTTAATGTCTCTTTTACCTGTAAAGGGTTAACAAGCTCAGTGAACCTGGCTGACACCTGACCAAAAGACCAATCAGGAGACAAGATACTTTCAAATCTTGGTGGAGGGAAGTTTTTGTTTTGTGCTGTTTGTTCTCTCTTGGGATTAAGGGAAGCCAGACATGTAACCAGATTTCTCCAATCTTACTGAAACAGTCTCTCAGATTCAAGATAGTAAGTAATAGATAAAAAGCGAATTAGATTTATGTTTGTTTTCTTTATTTGCAAATGTGTATTTTGCTGGAAGGATATTTCACCTCTATGTGCTGTAACTTATACTTGGGCTGGGAGGGGGAGTCCCTCTGGTCTAGGCGAAGCTGAGACCCTGTAAAGATTTTTCCATCTTGATTTTACAGAGATAATTTTTACTTTTTTTTTCCTTTCTTTAATTAAAAGCTTTTCTTTTTAAGAACCTGATTGATTTTGTCCTTGTGTAAGACCCAAGGGGACTGGGTCTGAACCCACCAGGGATTGGTGGGGGAAAGGAGAGAAGGGGGAGGAAAAGCTTGATTTCTCTCTGTGTTAGGATCCAAGGAGTTGGGATCAGTCTCTCTCTCTCAGGGAGAGTCTGGGAGGGGGAGAGAAGAGGGGGAAGGTGAATTCCCTCTGTTTTAAGACTCAGGAAGTTTGAATCACAGTATCTCTCAGGGTAACCCAGGGAGGGGAAGTCTGGGAGGAGATGGTTTATTTCCCCTTGTTTTAAGACCCAGGGGGTTTGGGTCTTGGTCTCCCCAGGGAAGGTTTTGGGGGGACAAGGAGTGCACCAGACACTAAACCTCCGGTTGGTGGCAGCGCTATAAGATCTAAGCTAGGAATTAAGCTTAGAAGGGACATGCAGGTCCCCACTTTCTGGACACTAAAGTTCAAAGTGGGAAACAGACCCTGACACCCCCACTAGCCACCTCCCCACTGAGCCCCAGTCACCTTCACCGGGACCCCCCCTGCACAGTTCCATTACTGTTGCACCCAGAACCCGTCAACAAGCCTCTGTGCATCCAGATCCCTCCCACACCTGGATCCCCCACTGAGCCCTGTCATCCCACACCTGGATCTCCCTGCACTAAGCCCCTCCACACTTGGATCCTGCCTTGATGAGCCTGCCTGCCCACACCTGGTGTACCTGGCATGGAGAGGCAGAGCCCTGGGGTGTTTCTGGGGCAGGCCCGTCCTTGTGCTGTGTCAGGGCTGGGTGTAGCCTCACCACTGAGTGTGCCCCAGAGAGGAGCTGCACATTGATCTCTTACCTCTGTGCACCCAGTGGCCTGTGCTCCCCAATGCCAAGCTGGAGCCTCCACATTTATTTGACAAATAAAATTTGCAGAATTTTAAAATATTGTGCACAGAACTTTTAACTTTTTGGTGCAGAATTCCCTCAGAATTAAATTGTATACATGACAATAACTGCTAAAGTAGCAGCCACATTTAATTAAGAAGAACATATACTGTCTGTATGGTTTAAGGTACTTAACTTTTTCTTCAAGCAGAATTCCAAAAATCCAAAGATTAGTTTATGGATATGAGATAGTCATCTAAATATGTAACTTGTCCTATCAGTTTTACAGTTTCTGAGGAGAAATAACTTGCTAAAACATTTCTGTGAGGAAATGTAATGTAGCCTGTTGGCAACTACCAGTTTTAAAAAAGTTACAACACTTAAATGTACTAGGCTTAAATTCCAAAATTGCCCCAAACAAGCCCCTAATTTGCACACTGGAACACACAAATATCAAAACTCCTCTTGAAAATTCATCCCTGTGTGTTATAAAATAATGGCCACATGATTTATAGGAAATATATATCTGTAACATATGGAATTTAAATACTGTCTATCTACAGAGGATTCCATAGCATTGATTATTATTACTGAAACAAATGACTAGACTATTTATTTTAGCATGGAGTGGTCATCATTTTTTTCTTCCCAGTCTTGTGTAGTTTTTGTTTGCATTTGGCTATTTGGAATCAATTTAATATAACTGTAGAAGTTCACTGATGGACCCACCCTACCTTTAAAATTATGAACCTCCTATTGACATTATACACACAGACTGTTGTGTTCTTAAGGTATCATTTAACCTGAAGTCTCTACACTGCCTTTATTAAGGTATAATACAATAAACATTACAGATTAAGGCAGATTCAACATCTCACCTCAAAGAATGCTAAAGATATTTTTCTTGGACTCATTCAATTTCTTGATCTTAAATTGCTAATACAACAAATCTCCACTAGATGTCAATATAGTACAATAGGATATGTTATTTTGTATCTTCACTAAACTATTCTCAGACTGTTTAACTTACCTCACCAGAATTTGGGTTGCAAAACCCAAAATACATAGTTAGCTTAAAAGAAAGTTATGTCTCTACAACTTAAGAAATGTTAATCTAAACCTGAATAAATGTACAAACAGCTCCTCCTAGAGTTCAAATGTAGGAATGATTATTCCATGCATTAAAGGACTGAGAATATACATTTTGATTTTTCAAAAGATGAAAAGAAATGACCATCAGGAAATATGATAACACAGCAAGGCATTTTTCAGAATACAAAACTAGATAGTCCAATAAAACTGAGAGAGTGGGAATTGATCCATTCAGTATTACTTTGTATTTGAAGCAGTGACTATGAAAACACAGTATCTTCTCATTCTTATGCAACCAGTTATATCAGTAAACTTCAGTGACAAAATAAATTTTTACTGATTCTCACAACTATTAGCATTGCACTGCTAACAGCCATGAGAGCAAGAGCTGTATTTGATCCTTTCTTGCGTCTCTTCATCAGAACTGATCAAGTTCCGATCACTTATTATTATGTAACTCCATTGGGTTCAGTTGGTTTGCACAGGTACTGCAAAGGGCATAACATTAAGTGACCGGGATTATTACACAGATGTCAATGGGAACATAATTAGTAATAAAGATTCTGCAGGTGAAATTATTATAAATGACAAAGCAAAAATGAAGCTTGACTCTCAGATCACAGATTGAGTTTGCAGGGCTGGAAGTCATAAACACACATTTTTATTTGTAACCTGAGCAAAATTTCAAATGGAAAGCATTCAGACACAGTAAGCATGAAACGCTACAATGTAATTTTTTTAATCAATTTTCAGAGCAGAAAACACTTTAAGGATATATATTTAGACAGCATTTGAAGCAAGTCACTCAACATCCCAAAGCGGGGGGGGGGTGTAATTAAAATTATTCCATAGTAAATTATGTTCAAAGTGATACACAGTTACCAAACTATCCTTTGATGACTATTCTGTTCTAAAAGAATAAGGGATACAGAAAAAGTGCAAGGGTCCCAAAACTTACATCTGAACTATAAAACAAAATCTGTTTTCAGGAGGAAAAGGATGGTGAAGGGAGAAATGTCCTCAATGAATCTCAAGCTATTGTTTGGTAGTGTTTCTGTCTGTCACACATACACACGAAATATCAAGGTGAAAGATTACTTATGCAACCAGGTGGAAACAACCTCCGCAACAGTTTAACAGTGAGGCTCAGGAACAGAAGTCCCATACACATTCAGAAAATGCATTTTCTTCTTAACAACAATCTTGAAGTCCCCCACAACTATGCAGAGAAAGTTATAACAGCCCTAGCAGAAAGTGCAGGAGAGGATCTCCTTTAAATTAACTTCCCATCTTTCAGCTAGCTCTGCAACTGTGAGCAATTATTTGAGAGTGGTTATTTCTGAAGGATACCAGCAGGAGGAGACATCATTCATGGAAGTCTAACCTTTCGGCCAAATAGGCTGCCCTGCCATGGAGTCATTCTCTACAACTCTTGGAACAACTGAAGGATTGGCTTCTACTCTCAGAGCTTGTCCATACTTGATTCACTGCTGCAGCTGCACAGCTGTAGAGCTTCAGTGTAAACACTACCTATGCCAATGGAAGAACCACTTCTGTCAGCCTAACTCTGTCTACACCAGAGGTTAGATTGGATTAACCACGTCACTCAGGGAGTATGGGATTTTCACTTCCCTGAGCGATATAGCTGGGTCAACTTCACTTTTTCATGTAGACCAGGTCTCAGTGTTTTGGCCAATGTAGTATAATGTCCCAAGCAACTAGGCTTCTACATGCCTTATGAGACAATTCCACAACTTAGCAGACATCTCACCATTTAAGAATTCTTCCTCATTTCCCACCCACTCCCAACATACATTTTCTTTTCTTTCATTTGATTTACTCTTCATTGTAATGCAGAGATCAAACAGGGAAGGGGGAAAAGGGAAAAGCTGCCACCAAAGCAGGGAAAAGAGCAGAGGCAAAACCTATGGCAAAGAAGCATAGGAGATAGAGCTAGCAGACACCAGCAAAGAGGAAAGTAGAACTGAAGGGAGCTATCCAGGGAGAAGGGAAAGGGAAAAGGAAGGACAGCAGCCAACAAGTCAGGAAGGAAGTGGAAGCATCAGCAGGAGACAGGATGTTGTGAGTGTAACACAAGTAGCATTTCACCATCCCGCCCCAATCCTGGATAGAAACTACTGCTCAAATTAAGATAAAATAGTCATTCCAAATAGCAATGGCTAAATATGAGTAAGGAAGGAGTATATCAAAGCTTACATAGACTCAAGTGTATAAACCTGAGCCACCAGTGTAACATTGATGACAGAACAAGATGCTGTATACTAAATGTTAGTCCAAACAAATGCACATGGTAGGTATTGTTTTCCCCACACCATGAACCACAAAGATGTATAATAGCATAGAGAAAAGGCTCAGACACAGAGCGACACAGAAAGGCAAAACTCAAGTAAATGGAGCTTTTGTAATTAAAAATGAGATATAAGTAAACGAAAAAGGACATCACAGATTCATATTCTGATACAAACAGAAAAAGATTCTGAGAATTTGATTCAAAGCCCAAGCAGATTCTATAGCACTCCCATATAATTTGACATAGCATTTTCCTAACATTTAATTACAGTTTTCATTAATCATTTACATAAGGACTATTTCTTAACTTGAAAAAACATATACAGTATTATGTAAGAATAACTAACTGAATATTTGACCTTTTCCTAGGATTTAAAACAACATAACAAAATACCATGTAGTCTTGTACCTTTAACCCCACGTTGCACATCACTTCACATTTGCATCATCATTCAGTAAATATTACTCTAGTAAATTAATAAAAATTCTCTCATAGTTGAGGCTGCACAGAAACAAAGCTGACTACCAACTCCACTGGAGCAGAGTTGATAACTACTTTGTTTGTGTTTTAGAATTACTCTGGGAGACACATCGGAGGGTGTTCTATTACTACTTTATTGCTCACACTCAAAGAGGTCTGTTGTAGTACTGAACTAAGAGGTCATTTGCTTTATTGAAAACAATCAGTTTTAAAGACGGATAACATACAGAATGGAACCAAAGTATCTGACAGTCTCTTTAACATAATTACTTTTCCAGAAGCCATTTTATGTGTTGTCTAGAGATCAAGTATTTAAATTTCATTTTTTAATGAATTAACTGCATTAAGTGTTGGCAGTTTAGTGAGTAACTCACCTTTCCCCTCTGCAGTACGACTCTGAAAAGGACCCTATATGAAGAGAGTTTGCGTAGCATCAATCTCACTCCCTGTGAAAGAAAAAATAATCCTAAACTAAGCCCAGTCGCAATAAATTGCAGCTGTTGTGCTCTGCACAGATGCAAAATGCCATCCATATTCTACCCTGAAGGTGACTAAACTTTGGTGGCTTGATAGGATTATTTGCAATAAATATCTTTCAGAGGGTGAAAGTTACTACATAAATGTCTTAACACCGGACTGGTGTTAAAATAGTTTTATATTCACCTGGCTCCACTACAGGCCACTGAAAACACCAAACAAAATCATCTCTCTTGTCCCTCTGACCATGTGACCCTACGCACCAGCTGCCCACTGTGCTAAGTATCAAGTTCAAACTTGTCTTTGCTTTAAAGACTTTATATCAAGCAGCTCCCACTTACTGCTCTGACAAGGTCATCTGTCATATACCCTCATCCTCCCTATGCTGGCAATGACGCCAGCCTTGTTATCTCTTTCCTCTCCTTCTCTTCAAACATATCCATGGTGCCTCTTATACTTGGAATGCCCTTCCAAAAATCTATTAACCAATCCTCCCGTTACATCTTATTACAATTACTCCTAAAAAAGCTCACAATAGAATTACTTATTAAAAATAAATATTCACACTTTAATTAAAGAGCAGCAGCATTTGAACCTCCAGGGCATATGCCTTCATAAACTGAGTAACAATACAATTTTATTTGTGTAGCCTATGTCTGTTGCTGTCATAAACAGATAGCTAAGGGTTAATGTTTCTTTTACCTGTAAAGGGTTAACAAAGGGAACCAAACACCTGACAAGAGGACCAATCAGGAAACCGGATTTCTTCAACGCTTAGGAGAGGAATTTTGTGGAGGTTCTGTGTCTTGAGTCTTTGTCTGTTGTGTGCATCTCTCGCTATGAAGAGGGTCTATTTCCAGTCCCTTCTAATGCTTCTGTTTCACCATTGTGAATACCGAGTGCAAAAGTATGTCTTTTAAATTGTTTTGCTGTATTGCGATCTGTGTATCGTGCTGGTGGAGTCCTTTGATGTGTTTGGCTATTAAGTACTTTAACTGTATTGTTTAGTTGGGTTAGGCAGTCTTACCCTTCTTCCTTGTATATTGCATTTCCTTATAAGTTAAAAGCCCTTATCGTACATCTAGATCTACAAGAACTGTTATTTTATTTTTCTCTCTTTGTTATACTAGTTTCTTTTAAGATCGTTTTAGTTCTCCCTGCCGAACCCGGTAAGCTAAAGGAACGAAGTGGGAGGAAATGTCTTAGTTGTGTTAGAGATATGCGAGCGGTGAATCTCTGCCCAAGCACCAGGGGAATCTGGTGGGAGGGGAGAGAGAGAGAATCTTCTGTTTCCCCTTGTATTTGGCTTGTCTCTTTGGAAGAGAAGAGACAATGCTTGGGTATTGTGATGTAAAGAGGTTGCATCAGTAACTCTCAGGTTAGCCCAGAGAGGAAATTCTGAGTGGGAGAGAGGTGGGGGGAAGTGGGTTATTTCCCTTTGTTGTAGACTCAGGGCATCTGAGTCTTGGGGGATCCCCAGGGAAGTTTTGGGGAGACCAGAGTAAGCCAAGACACTGAAAATTCTTGGCTGGTGGCAGCGATATCAAATCTAAGCTGGTAATTAAGCTTAGAGGGGTTCATGCTAGCTTCTCAGGTTATGAATGCTAAGGTTCAAATCTGAGTAGGAAAGCTATGATAGTTGCTAACAACACTAGGTCTTGTATTTCTTAGGAAAGATGCTAAGAAAATTGGACTCTTGATCCTCAACTACTATTACTGTCATATCTGCTATACATGATTTAGACTAAATACTCACAGAGGAATCCAGGTTATAATTTTCAACAATTTACTTTTAGTATCTGGGCACAGTTCCAAAGTAATTGCCCTATTTAATATTTAATTCTTTTTTGAACATTACCTGCCCTTTAATTTTAGGAGAAACCATTTGACTTCGTCATTCAGGTATATAAAAGTCATTTTGCTTCACAATTACCTCTCAATGTTATCAGATGTGTCTTAGGGATAATTATGTTTTATGGTTATAGAAGTTAGCATCACGAGAATGCAAAAGTATTTTAAGGATAAAGTAGAGAACATATAATATACCTCTCTAAAACCAATGAAGTAAAAGAATTCCATTCTATAAATCAAAGAAATAACCTGTCATAGAAATTATTAACCTTTTAACAAATTAATGTATTAGTAAGTGTACATCCAGGGAAGAAAGTGCAGTGTTTCTTCATGCCAATGGACGATTTCTTGTTATACAGATTCATTTTTAACAGCATCCCTAGACACTCACTTTCATCAGTCAGATGGTAAACTCTGGAATAAAAGACCTGGATTCTATTGAAATGGAATGCACAGCTGAATTTTTGTTTGTGACTGCACAAAAACTTTAGAGTTTGGTTATCCATATT
This sequence comes from Chelonoidis abingdonii, assembly GCF_003597395.2. Lineage (NCBI taxonomy): Eukaryota > Metazoa > Chordata > Testudines > Testudinidae > Chelonoidis > Chelonoidis abingdonii. The sequence goes on from NC_133770.1 coordinate 38,259,451, forward strand.
ACATGTATTGGTGATTTAGTGGGACACTGTGCTGAACTGAGCCCTGATTGAAGAGGGCACAACTGGCTTTACTGACAACATGTTCATCAATATCACAGCTGAATGTGGCCCACAAGGAGCAGTGTGTACTTAATAGGTTTCTAAAACCACTGATTTAAGAAAACAGAACATTCCTTAGATCATCCACCAACTGATTGCAAGAGAAAAGAAGGGAAAATACTGAAAAATATGCTAACATTTTATACGTACATATAAACATGCCATCAGAGAGAGTCTCTTACAATGTGTCCCACCACATGACTAGAATATGTGAGAGAAGAAAGTGTAGCTGTGTTTTTGGTATATGTGCTGGAAACCAGAGGAATCTCAGAGCTACCCCTGCCCGTAAGAATTAATTAAATTGATAATGCTGCTTAGAAAACGCAGTAAGAACATAAGAATAGCCACACTGGGTCAAACCAGTGGTCCCTCTATCCCAGTAGCCTGTCTTCCAATCTGTCCACTGCCAGATGCTTCAGAGCAAGTGAACAGAACAGAGTAATTTATCTAGTGATCCATCCTGTCATCCAGTCCCAATTTCTAGCAATCAGAGTTTGAGAGACACCCAGAGCCTGGGCTGCATGCATGACCATCTTGGCTAATGCCTCATGCCACCTTCAATGAACTTAGCTAATTATATTAGGAACCCAGTTATATTTTTGGCCTTCACAACATCCCTTGGCAATAAATTCCACAGTTGACAATGTGTTGTGCGAAGAATTACTTCCTTATCTTAGTTTTAAACCTATTACCTTTTAATTTCATTGGGTGACCCCTGCTTTGTGTGTTATGTGATGCAGTAAATAATACTTTTTATTCGCTTTCTCCATTTCACTCAGTTTTTATAGATAGGTCTATCATATCACCCCTTCGTCATCTCTTTTCAAAGAAGAACAGTCGCGGTCTTTTTAATCTCTCCTTATACAGAAGTTATTCCATACCCCTATTCATTTTTGTTGCCCATCTCTGTACCCTTTTCAACAATAATGTACCTTTTGAGATAGAGTGATCAGAACTGCATGCAGTATTCAAGGTATGAGTGTACCATGGATTTATATAGTGTCATCATGATATTTTCTGTTTTATTATCTATCCCTTTCCTAATGGATCGTAACAGTCTGTTAATGTTTTTGACTGCCACTGCTCACTGGACAGATGTTTTCAGCGAACTGTTCATAATGACCCCAAGATCTCCTCCTTGAGTGGTAATACCTAATTTAGACTCCATCATTTTGTATGTATAGACGGGAGTATGTTTTCCAATGTGCATTACTTTGCATTTATCAACATTGAATTTCATCTGCCAATTTGTTGCCTAGTCCCCCGGTTTTGTGAGATCCCGTTGTAACTCTGCTGTCAGCTTTGGACCTACCTTGAGTGATTTTGTAATGTTTGCAAACCTTACTACCTCACTGTTTAACCCCTTCCTCCAGATCATTTATGAATGTGTTGAACAAAACAGTTCCCAGTACAGATCCTTGGGGAACCCCACTATTTACCTCTCTCCATTGTGAAAGCTGACTGTTTATTCTTATCCTTTATTTCCTATCTTTTAACCAGTTACTGATTCATGCGAGGAACATCCCTCTTATCACGACTCCTTATTTTGCCTAAGAGCCTTTGGTGAGGGACTTTGTCAAAGTTTTCCAAAATTCCATGTACACTACAACCACTGGATCACCCTTGCACATATGTTTCTTGATCCCCTCAAAAAATCAAATATATTGGTGAGGCTTGATTTCTTTTTACAAAAAGCTATGTTGACTCTTCCCCAACAAACTGTGTTCACCTAGGTGTCTGATACATCTGTTCTTTACTATAGTTTCAACCAATTTGCCTGGTATTGAAGTTAGGCCTACCAGCCTGTAATTGCAAGGATTGCCTCTGGAGGCCTTTTTTAAGAATCGGCACCACATTAGCTATCCTCCAGTTATCTGGTACAGAGGCTGATTTAAGCAATAGGTTTCATACCAGAGTTAGTAGTTCTGGAATTTCCAAGAACTCTTGTATAAACACCATCTGGTCCCTAAGGCTACAATTTTGTCACAGAGGTCATGCAAGTCACAGAACCTGTGACTTCCAAAGACCTCAGAGTTTAGCCCACCACACCTGCGAGCTTCAGGGATCCCTCACTCGTGACGGCTAGGAACTGCAAGGTACCCACACACCTGGCAGGGTGGAGAGCGCCCTGCAACTCCTGGCCACAGGGTGGAATGTGCCCCACAGCTCCCAGCCACCTCGGACAGGGATGGGTGTTCCACAGCTCCGAGCCAGGACCACTTTTGGGCAGTGTGGGGACCCCACAGCTCCCCAGTTTGTAATGCATATGTTTAGTAAAAGTCAGATAGTCAGAGACAGGTCACTGGCAATAAAGAAAAATTAACGGAAGCCTGTGACCTAACTAAAAATATGCATGACAAAATCTCTTAGCCTTACTTATTACTGTTCCGAAACTTCCTTTATTGACATATCAATCTGCATAGTTCCTCAGATTTTTCAGCTAGAAAGAATGGGTTAGATGTGGGAATCTCCCTCCCAACCTCTGCAGTGTAGACCAACGCAAAGAATTCAAGTAGCTACTTCACAATGGCCATATCTTCTTTAGTACCTCAATTGTTCAGAGGCCCCACCGATTGTTTGACAGGCTTCTTGCTCCCGATAAACTTAAAAAAAAAAAATGTTTGCTGTTAGTTTGTGTCTTTTTCTAGTTGCTCTTCAAATTCTTTTTTGATCTAATTATACCTTTACACTTGACTTGCTAGAGTTTATGCTCCTTTCTATATTCCTCAGTAGGATTAGATGCCCCTTAAAAATGTGAAGTCTTTTTGTCTTTAATGGCCTCTTGCTCTGTTTAACCATGGTGGTGGTTTTTTCCTCCTCTTGCTGTTTTTTCTTATTTTATTTTGGGTATACTTTTAATTTGAGCCTCTATTATGGTGATTTTAAAAAGTTTCCATGAGGGCAGGCATTTCATTCTTGTTACTGTTCCTTTTAATTTCTATTTAACTAGCCTCTTCATTTTTGTGTAGTTCTTCCTTTTCAAGTTAAATGCTACTGTAGCGGGTTTCTTTACAGTTTTGCCTACTGCAAGGATGTTAAATTTAATTACGTTATGATCACTATTACCAAGCAATTCAGCTATAGTCACCTCTTGGACCAGATCCTGTGCTCCAATTAGGACTAAATCAAGAATTGCCTCCCCCCTTACGGGTTCCAAGACTAGCTATTCCAAGAAGCAGAAATTAATCATGCCTAGAATTTTATGCCTGCATCCCGTCCTGAGGGGACAAAAACTCAGTCAATATGGGGGGATCATTGATATCCCCCATCATTATTTGGTTTTCTGTTTTTGTAGCCCCTCTAATCATCCTGAACATTTCACAATCACTGTCAGCATCCCGATCAGGTGGTTGGTAGTATAGTCCTACTGCTATATTCTTATTATTCAAACCTGGGATTTCTATCCATAGAATCTCAATGGTACTGTTTGATTCATTTAACATTTTTACTGTATTTGACTCTATGCTTTCTTTCACATATAGTGCCACTCCCCTACCAGCACAGCCCACTATCATTCCTACGTAATTTTGTAGCCTGGTATTACTGTATTCCACCGATTATCATCATTCCACCAAGTTTCTGAGATATCTAGTATATCAATATTCTCATTTAATCCAGGCATTCAAGTTCACCCATCTTAGTATTTAAACTTCTAGCATCTGTATACAAGCACTTTTAAAATTTGTCAGTATCTAGTTGTCTGCCTTCATGTGATGTAATTGAATGGAACTCTTTTTTGTTTGACTGTTTCTCTCCAGTTCCTACCTGTACTTTATCTACTTCTATCCTCTCCTCTTTACTAAGATATAGAGTATCCCCTTAATAAATCCTCTCCTAAGAGATGTGTCTGTGTGAACTGTGCGCTCCTCCACACCTGTTGGCTCCCTACTCCCCAGCCCTTAGTTTAAAAGCTCTTCTACAACCTTTTTAATTTTACATGCCAATCTGGTTCTGTTTTGGTTTAGGTGAAGACCACTCTTCCTGTATATGCTCCTGCTTTCCCAAAGGTTCATTCCTAATAAACCTAAATCCCTGTAACGAACACCTTTACCACATCCACATCCCTCCTTCACTTGGAGAACTGCCTTGCAAAACTCCCCTCTTTGTTGCTCCTGTTCACCAGCTCCTCTGGTTGCTTATGAGCTGGCTTTTTAAACCTCTGTTCATCCTGAGTTAGCCCCACCCCTTGTCAAGGGAACTTAAAGGGATTAGGGATCAAAGGATGGCATCCTTGAGCTTCATTAGAAAGCTCTCAGCCTTGCCTAGCAGTCCGCTAGGCTCAGCGCACAGCTCCCCAAATGGACCACCTTTAAACTTCAATCAAGCAGGCACAACTACCACACAGTCTAATTTTTTTTAAAGGAGAAAACAACTCTGCTATAACAGATATTTTCTCTAGGAGGAAAATAAACCCTTACATGAGTTAATCAGGATCACCCAATGCTCCCAGAGTTGCACAATATTTTCCTTGTGCTTCACTTACAGTAATTTCCCAAAACAACTTCCAGTAAAAGCAGTTTTGTTTTAATTTCTCATCCACCTCAAACCCCAGATCAGCAGGCTTTTTCTTCAGCATGAATTGAAAAGTGCTTTGTACACAAACCTTACTGGAATAAACTTTTGGTCATGCCACAAGTATTAGAACATATATGATTAAATTTTTAAAATGAAAACAAACAAACATCAGAACAATATGAGAAAACAGTTAGTTTAGTATGTGACCAGAATTCAGAGTTAGGTACTACATTTGATATTTTTCAGAAAGCAGGATTACAAAACTGACATAGTGCATATAAAAGAAGATTTTTCATGATGCTTTACAATAAATTACAGTAGATGAACATTCTATCCTAATCAGATTCCCATATAAGGAATATCATATCAGTATCTGAGATCCTTACTAGATGTTACTCCTGGAGTAATTTTATGCCACGGTACAGTGCAGAATTTGCACAGAATTAACGTTCTGTGAAGAATTTCCTTTTTCTCTTGCAGAAATAGGCTGTAGAGCTGTTGGTTGTCACTAAGGGCTGCTGGACCCAGCAGAGCCCAGCTCTCTCTCTCTCTCAAATAGAAGGCACTTCCGGGGGAGGGGTACGGAGCTGGAGGGTTCCAGGCAGATGCAGATCCAGCATGCCCTGAAGGAAGCAGGAAACTTCATACAAGCCCAGGACCCAACATCAGGCTGTTTCTCCCTCTGGAACGCTGAGTTCTAGGGGCTAAAGAGTGTGGGTGTCTGGGCTGGGGAGGAGGGGGGCTGTGGCTGGGCTCTGAGGGGGAAAGGTCACGTGTCTAGGCTGGGGGCAGTTCCATATCTGGGTTCTGGGGGAAGGAATTGTGAGTGTCTAGGCTGGGTAGGTGCTCTGCAGCTAGGTTCTGGGATGAGAGGTGTAGGTATCTGACCCCCGCCTCCCTGGCCTCTGAGGGAGGGGAGGCCGCCTCCCTGGCCTCTGAGGGAGAAGAACTGGGTTTTCATAGGGGTTTAAGTCTCTACTCCTGGGGAAATCTTTTTTGTTGTATGTATTGTTACAGACATAGTTGCCGACAGGTATTTTGAAATAAATTACCAAAATAATTGAAACAGGCATGATTATACAGTGTTATTTTGACAAATAAAATATGCAGAATTTTAAAATACTGTGTACAGAATTTAAAAAAAAATTTTAGCACAGAATTCCCCCAGGAGTACGGATGTAATCGGAGTTGTAAATCTAAAATAAATAGCACTGGATGTTTTTGTATACATCTGAAAATGCTTTCTAACAGATTCTGCCAGCATGCTTACTGCTATGAACAGGGAGAAAAAAAGCACTTCAAAAAGAGACATTTTATTCCCATTACACAGTTTTGTCATGAAAATAAGTGTCTTAATTCACTGAAAATTAAAGAGGGCTAATCTCCAATACATCAATTTCACATTTTTAAAATGCATAAATGCAGCTTTTATCATAGGAAGGAACCCTGTTATAAAAACCCCCACACAATGAAGGTTCAGTATTTGGCACAGTCAATCTAGAACCTCAGATTCATTGCCAAAGCCCTGTTTCTTCAAAGTCTTACTCTAACAAGTAATGCCACACTCTCACACATCAAAATCTGAAAATATTGCTACGTTTTGTGTATTTGAAAAACCAATATACTTACCTTCCAGGAGGGTACAACGTGTTGCTTCCTCACACACATGCTGGCCAGCACTAAGGGAACACCTGAATAATTTGCCTAGAAATGCATTTCCCTACATGCATATTGCTCTTGGAGAAGCTTTGGAATGTGACTTGCTGCCCAGTAATGCACTTTAAGTAAAATTTAAAAAGTTACAGGTAATATTCTGAGTACCAGCTAGTGTGAAATTTAAAATACACAAAATATACTGCTTCTTTCATTTTCTAATTTTACAATAAAATAATGGAAATTACTGTTAGCCATTTTATTGAAGTACAAAACTGTTTAGTCCTATAAATTCTTTTAAAAATGTTTATATCAAAGCTGTAAACGAACAATGTGTAATGTAGTAAAAAATGAAATGTAGTATATTTCGACAATATAATCTTAAAAATTATCATGTGAATTTCAAAACCTTTTCTTCCTACAGATTTTATTTAGGAATATCTTTTAGAATTTTTTTTAGCAGCAAGAAATGGACAAAAGCTGTTTTATGCCAGCTATTTCAACATTCTTTGGCTACCACATGAGGCCCCTAATGACTTGTACAACCAGTAATTATTCCTTTTTCTTTTTTGGGGGATGGGGAGAGGGGGAGATGGACACTAGCATGGAAAACTCTCCTGTGAAGTATCCAACATCCTGCTAAGATAGAAGGCTTTAAGTCTGTCCTCAAATTCAAGCCTCCTGCAAAGGAATTGACTGATGAAATTATTGCTAATGAAAAAGACTATAATCTAATAACTTACTTTTAAAGTCACATTTTCCATGCCATTTCATTTATAAGAGTCTGCAAACCTTCAGGACAGTAAGAAATGTAAATTATTGGCTAACTCTAATTTGACCTTAAAATATTAAGCAGCTTGACAGTGTATGGCATAGTAGTGAGATGGTAATTAAAAGTATTTTTAACTGTAATTGTGACCTTATAAAAAAAATATGTTCTCCTTAAAGTCAAGATTATTGCACAACTGTTCACAATATTGGCCCCAATATCATAAACACTACTGGAAACAGTTTTGGGTTTTTTTTACACTTTGGCTACATCTACACTGCAACCAAGGGCGTGATTTGCAGCTTGTGTTAAGGTATCCATGTTAGTTGTACTCTAGCTAGACTGCTAAAAATAGCAAGGAGGACACAGCTGCACAGGCTGTGGTACAGGCCACAGGACTGAGTATGTACCTGGTGGGGGCAGGTGGGCTTGTGCAGCCTGTGCTGAAACAAGCACCACTATGTCTTCACTGCTCCTTTTAGCCAGCTAGCTAGAGTAAAGCTAGCACAAATAAGTCTACGTGAGCTGCAACCACACTCCTGCTGCAGTGCAGATGTATCTTTAGTTCTATTGAATTTAACACAACTACACTTAGTAGTGTTTGCTAGGTAAGGCCATAGATCAGTTTTAAATAAACAAACTGTTTAATAATGTTTAAAATAAATTTTAAATGTGTATCTCTTTGGGGGGGGCGTATTTTTAATACTAACCCTTAATGAAACACAACCAAGAAAGAACCTGATTTAAAAAAACAAATCATATCAGGGACACTCATGAAAATCAAAGAGCACAAAAGAAGCCTGCTAGCCTTTTGTTCAAAGGATTCCTTATATTTTAAAACAAATGCAATCTCAAAAAATCAAAAACTTCTAAAACTAAAGTGCACATTTCTTCAGGGATTACAAAATAATTAGTTTCTTGACATTTAATACTTTTTTTATTTTATGAACAATGCATGTTGCTCTGCTTCAAGGAGTCAAAACGGCAGGCTTCCTGATAAAAAACTCATACATTCATCCTCTTTTCTTTAGACTAGTCTTTCACTTAGCAATGAACTCATCGCAGTATCACAGACGACAAATGTTGTTTCTGGAAAATATTTGTGAGCAATATATGATGTTGCAACTATTAGTGTGAAAGATTAAAAACAAGAAAACAATCAGTTCCTAAATATTTTATTTTACCTCACACCTTAGGCCATTGAGTGTTTGGGGACGAGGGGGGAGATATACAGCAACGATCTTTCAATTTCCCCCCATCCCTTTTCGTAGATTGACAGTCAGGCTTCGCAAAAGTCTAATACTTATAAACACTGTTCCTTCATCTCCCTTCCCCATTCACATATTGTTTATTCACTTTGCTTGTTCACTCTTTCACTTTAAATCCAATCCAATTATCCTCACTCTTTCCGTCTCTCCTCTCCGTCTCTCTCCCCTTTTATTCACTCAGTGATGGCAATTCTTGCAATTTTATCATGAGCCTTGGGATATGTGGTGTGTTTCTTAAAGCCCGAAACTTCTGGAGCACTGTGAATATGAGAGAGTTACATAAAGCTTCACTGTAAGGTCAGGGTGGCTTGCCCTTGGGCTGGAGAGCCTGGGGCTACACCAATCCTGATTACTCACAGTCGGGGTTCCTGCGGTAATCAAGTGATTCCTGTACAAAAGGAGCCAGGACTCTATGTTAACAGGGCTGAGCTGGAGGGAGCAAGAAGGCTCCTGAGCGAGGAGTTGTCAAAGCAGAAAAAAGCTCACAGCAGGGAGGAAAGCTGTCCAGACAGGGATGCCTGGGATCGGGACCCTGACTAAACAGGGAAGAGACTGGGAGATCCAGAAGGGATTCAAGAAGCACTAAGATAGGAAGGTGTCATAAACAGATTGTTAAGGGTTAATGTCTCTTTCACCTGGAAAGGGTTAACAAACAGGGAACTAAACATCTGATCAGAGGACCAATCAGGAGACAAGATACTTTCAACCCTGGGTGGAGGGAAGTTTGGGTGTGGGTCCTTTGTTCTGTTTTTCTTCTTCTCTCGGGGGTATGAGAGGGACCAGACATTACTACAGGCTCTCTAAATTTCTGTTCAAATAGTAAGTAGAACAGGCGATTTAGGTCTTTTAATTGTTTTAATCTGTTTGCACATGTGGATCTGGCTGGTTAACTTTTATATGTGTAGTTGCTGGGAATATTTTGATTTGTATTGGTACTGGAG